>NC_037671.1:75069761-75269650 GCF_003255815.1 Theropithecus gelada | reverse complement strand
AGTAAACTGAGCCCATCAACAGGATTGTTTATTATGCTGTTTTGTGTATGACATGAGCCTTTGTTCCAAGTGAGCCACATTACTGTAGACTCAATCTCTATAGGATCTAAAGTCCATCCACCTTTTCAGGATGCCTTGAAGAAGTCAATACATGAATACTTTTGGGGACACAACCTCATACACTCAAAAATCAGATGTGTCTTCAGGAATCAAGTATCTAATTAGCAAATTCTTGGGCTCTGCCCTGTTAAGTAAGCAACTTTCCCCTAAAAATGATTATTGTCTTCAGGCCGTGTAAATTAAAACAAAATTACTCTGCTTTTAAGATGGCAAATCAACTCAATTTGCAAAATTGAATATTCACATGTTTTACAACTCTCTTCTTTCAGGGGTTCTCTAAAAACAAAACTGCGTATATATTTTGCAACCAGTTTTTAATCTTCTTTACTTTTATCTATGCTAGGAATTTGAATCACTGGTCAATTTAAAATTAAGGATGAAATAAAATAGACAAGTTCTAAGTTATATAAGCTTTTCTCTATGGTGGCTTATCACAGTGTGTAACAGAATACATAAAATGACATCAAGATTACCTTACAGTTACAATATTTTTCCTATCTGAAACTTTCTATCTTAAAACTGGACCTGTAGGAAACACAGTTTTAAAAAAAAAAAAAAACCAGCTAAGTAGTCAAGAAAAGTATCATTTTATTTCATTCTGTCATTTATATGTTCATTCTGTCATTTATCAAAAGGAATTAAGTGTTCACTACTATATACCAGTCATTTTGCTAATCACTAAGCATAAAATAATTAGCAAAATAATCTCTGTTCTCATGAAGTTCATCATCGCATTCACAGGCATTCCCTCTTAGCCTATTTATTTTTAGTTTACATATAATTCTAACAGCACTATATATCTAGGTGTCATGCTTATATTAGAATAGAAATACCAGTCACAAGGGAAAAAGACTACCAGAAAATACAATAAGGACAGCGTAAAAGGAAGACCTAGCAAGGAAAGAAAACTTAATAGGATTTATTGTTCAATAAATACTTACTGAGTGTCTGCTATGTACTAGCGCTGCTCTAGGAGCTAGACAAAACCATGAAACAAAAGAAACAAAAATTCCCACTCTCCTTGGCATATCTTCTAGTAACAACAAACAAGCATCAAAAAGCACATGAAGCTGAGAATATTTAATATGTGGTAAAGATGTGTAAATAAAGGTTACTAATATTATAGCAGCTAACACTGTTCTAAGATTACTAATATTATAGCAGCTAACACTTTTCTAACACCATGTATTGGGTACTATTTCAAGCATTTTCTCTAAAATAATTTATTCAATCAATGTAATGGCCCTCTGAAATGTGAATTACTATTTTTCCCATTCTACTAAAGAGGAAATTGAGACATTTCTCCAGAGGCCAACCTTTCCAGAAGTGTAGGCACAATGTACAAATGTATGATTATTCTGATGAAAACTGCAGTGACTATCCTGCTCACACACAGCCCAGTCTCATACTTCTAGTTGCCCCTGGAGATTCTTCAAGGAAAGGGAACCCTAGCCTTTGCTGAAAATTATGTGAAAACCACTGACTGAGGAAAGCTCACTTCTTGTGAGGCTGAATACGTATTATGGTACCTACTGTCTCTCCTCTAAAAAGCTAATGTGCATTTTACACATGTCATTTCATCTTTCTATGAAGGAGGAAAAAATCTATCTCTGTTTTATAAATGGGTTTAAAGAGGCATGAAAAAGTAAAGTGACGAGCATGTTTTTATCAGCTACTATGAGATTTATTGAATCACAGAACTAGAAGGGTTCTTCTGTTCTTCCCTCAGAATACCAACAAGGCCTAAATTATTAATTTAGCTAAAAATAGACTCTAGAGAAGGTCATTTCACAAACAGTTCAGTGATGCTTTCAACTTAGGATGTTCATCCTCTACCAGTATTTATGGAGCATTTGTTATATAATCCTGTCACTCAAGTACAGCTAAGACCACAGAGAGGCCTATGACCTGTATGACTGAGCTTAAAGTCTAGTTAAAGAGAAAGAATATAAATGTTATTTTGGATATATTTTGTATTCAAAGCCATGTGTCCGTGTACGTGTTAGTATGGGTAAATGGATGGGTAAATAGATGAAGAGTGGAAAAATAGATTGGAAGGATGGATGGATGAATCACAGGTTGATAAGTAGGTGGAGGCAGAAATGGATATATAGAGATAAGCTACCAAATAAATAGTAAAGATATGAATGCTTTTACCAGTGTACAAATCAGTACAGTATCACTGAGGTTGATTAAATGATGTTTATTATTAAATATTTAAGAAGGCAAGAAAACAGGTTCTGGACATTAAAAATGTTTTTATATATCTCACGCTAAATAGTTAAATGTATCTATAATAACCAAAAATTATAATTCATAAATCCAAATTCAATAAATAAGAAAGTAGAGTTGGAGTTATGTCTTTAAAAATAGATTGCTTTGGAAAAGTAGAAAGGAAGACATTCCCAACATAAAGGAGAAAGCAATGCCAGAGGGAGGAATACAGCTTGTTCATACGCAAGAAATAAATTTATGTGTTTGATAAGCAAGTAACATATTGGAGTGAGGTGAGAGATTAAATTGGAAAGAAAAGCAAAGGCCAGAATGCAGAGTGCCCTGACAACCAGGATGGGTGTTTACCATTTCTTTTCTGCATATTAAGGAGACATTATAGGCTTGGGTTTTCATTTGTTTTGGTTTCAGTTTTTAAATTTTTCCTTTGATTAATTTTTAAAACTAATATCTGCTAACTGCTATTTTGTGAAGATTATTCCATAAGATAAAGTTATGATTAAGAGAAAGCAGTCTATATTTGATGCCAAAGACCGTAACAATTCTCCTGCTCAAATATTCCCTTCTTATTATTAGAAAGGCTTCCATTTACCAAGCAACCTGAAATAGGCCCATCTCATACGGATCCCCCAAAACTCTACCACCTTTCACTCTGCTTTATTTATCTTTATAGCACTTGTGTCTAGCTACCACAAATGTATTTACTTACTCACACTTGTTTATTTTTGGCTTTCCACTAGAATATATAATTCTCCAAGAGGGCAGGGAATCTAACTTGTTCACTGCTTTATTTCTACTGATTAGAATAGCCTTTGACACATAGTAGGCACTCAGTAAACATTTATTTTTGAAAGAATGAGTTTAACCAAAAACGATTCTATGGGAAATCTACAAATCTGTAAACTCAGTTATAGTGTATGTATTAGTTTACAAATCATTAAGTATTCTCTTTGAAGTTACAGTCCTTAGCCAGGCATGGTGGTGAATACCTGTAGTCTCAGCTATTCAAGAGACTGAAGTGGGAGGATCCCTTGAGCCCAGGAATTCAAGGCCAGACTAGGCAACATAGTTTCCAAAAAAAGAAATTACATTTGCTAATTAGTTCACATATATTTGACATTTTAATATTTATAGACTGTCTTACAAAGCACCTAAAAAGAACCATAAAGATAGCCAACAACTTTCCATGATTATGAGCTGTAAAACTGGTAGAAAATTTACATTGGCTCTGTTCTTTGATCCCATGATATTATAGATTCCAGAGGAAAATAAATTAAAACTTATATTCAGTAATTAAAAATTGTATTTTCAATAATAAAATGTGGAAGGTATTTTTATAAATATTATTTTTGATACCAAAAGGGAAAATGTTTGTGATAGAAAATTAAATAACAAGCATAAGACACTTAACTGTTTAAACAGTATGATCCCTTTTTATTCTGAAACAAAAATATATGTATGTGTGTGCATGCACGTGTGTGTGTGTATGTGTGTGTGTGATAAATAAGAAAAAAATCACCAAATATGCATCAAGCCATGATTTATCTGTGGGTATCAGATTTTAGATTATTTTATTTCCTCTTTAGAATTTTGAAGTATACACAATTTCTATAAAACACATTATATTAATAATAGTTTAGAAATAAGCCAATACTATTTTAAATGAAAAAAATCAAAGCAAGTTAAATAATGTGGTTAAATATTGGCAAAATAGACAAAACCAAGCATATGATAGAATATAATCAACTATTACTAATTCTAAATGTATTTGCTATCGAAAAGTATTAAGAAATAAGAAAAATATACATATATATAAACAAACAATAGTATTTAAATCCATGAAGCTCAAATCTCAGACCTGGGCAGGAGAATGAAAGATCACCACGTCTGGGCTGTAAATCTGCATAAGCCTAAAGGAAAAGAGCCAAACTATGGCTTCTCTTTTAGTGCTAATAAGGTTTGGATAAATTTCATATTAAATTGAAACCTGGCTACTTCATCTAAGTTTTCCACATAGAAGTGCAAATTCTCTGGCAAAGGAAAAGGTAATAAATCAAAAGTCCATCCAACTCATTTGTTTAAACCTTGTCTTTTGGTTCCAGTATATTGTGAAAATATTCATCCTCTAGGACTTCCAGAGAAAAAGAGAGTACCGGCTGTCCTCATCCAACACCCCTCCCTTCTTTTGTAATCCAGGTGGCAGTTCAATTGGCCCACAATTCCAAATGGATTGTATAGCTGTCATATCGCTCCCAAGAAAACAGAACATTAAAGGAAAAAACAATAAATTATAAAATAAACTATTTTATATTTAGAATCAAAGACTACACAGGAAATTTCTGACTCCCCTACACTAATAACAACTCCAGAAACTCTAGACCAAATGATAGGGTATCAAAAGCGCAATGGAAATATCTTTAAGCTGTGTAATTTACTAAGACACTATAAACTTTTAGGTGTACTTAAGAACACTCATTTTCAAAGATAGTATGTTATGCCAAACATACACATAAACAAATAAGCATCTCTTTTGAAGGTGAAAAAATAAGCCTTTCAAAAGCATTACAGAGCTTATTGTTCATTCAAATAATCAAAGTTCAGGAATGATTCATCTGTATTTACAACTTTCCTCCTCTGTGCCTTCTCAACTCAGCTTCTCCAACTATAATATTGGAAGAAGGATAATCTGCTAATTCATGACATCTGTTGTTCTTCAGCAGAAGGAAACTTTTGAATCATCCTTCCCCAGTCACTTGAATTCCAATCAGCTCAGAACCAAATACTGTTTTGGCTGTGATTCCATCTTTGAGCCTGAAAATGAACCTCAAGTGCAAACACATAAAGAATACACATATTCTCGGCAACCTGACTACACATTTGATTTTTATAGCAGAGAGAGATCAGTTCAAATTTTAGACAAATACTCAGGCATACAGATTTGGACAAATAACCTTCTGTCTGAGGAGACAGCTTTAGGTAACAAGTTTACTCACTGGTATTACAGTTTTATGACAAGTTTTTATGGTGCCACTGTTCTGGATTAACAAATACCGAAAATACAGGCCAAACTCACATTGAACTCACATTGAAAGAGTTTTCTTCTTTCTTTCTTTTCTTTTCTTTCTTCTCTCTTTCCTCTCTCTTCCTCCCGCTCCTCTCTCTTCCTCCCTCTCCCATCCTTACAAGAGATAGTTTTCTGTAACATAAAGTGTTATGTAATGTATGGGCACTAGCCTGCTATCCCAGAATGATCCCATTCTTCTCTTCATCTAAAATTTTGTTGCAAATATAGAAATGTACATCCTTATTTTGATTTCCTGTTTTCTCCCCAACCTTTTTCTTAACTCCAAGTAATACAGTTTGGCTTCTACTACAATTCCATTCACAATAGCTGCAAAAAAATATACCTAGGAATAAATTTAACCAAGGAGGTGAAAGATCTCTATCAGGAAAGCAAACTACTAAACACTGATGAAAGAAACTGAAGAGGACACAAATGGAAAGACATCCGATTCCCATAAATTGGAAGAATTAATATTGTTAAAATGAGCATACCACCCAAAACAATTTAGATGCAATTCAATTCCTATTAAAATACCAACTGCATATTTCACAGAAATAGAAAAAACAATCCTAAAATTTATATAGAAAGAAAAAATAAAAGAAAGTCAAAGCAATCCTGAGCAAAAAGAACAAAGCTGGGAGGAATATACTACCTCACTTCAAAATATATTCCAAGGCTATTGTAACCAAAAGAGCATGGTATTAGTGTAAACATAGACACATAGACCATATTGAGAACACAATAGAGAACCCAGAAATATAATCGACATGTTTACAGCTGATTTCTGACCAAGGTGCCAAGACCATACACTGGGGAGAGGACAGCCTCTTCAATAAATGGTACTGGGAAAATCGGATAACCACATGCAGAAGAATGAAACTAGATCCCTATATCTCTCACTATACACAAAATCAACTCAAAATGGATGAAAGACTTAATTAGAAGACCTGAAGCTATAAAACCACTAGAAAAACATAGGGGAAACACTCTAGGACATTGGTCTAGGCAAAGAATTTGTCGCTGAGACCCCAAAAGCACAGGTAACTAAAACAAAAATAGACAAATGGTACTATTTTAAAATTATATGCCTTATTAATCTCAAGAGGTATATATCAGGAGACATTTGTAGAAAACATATTCTATAAAATACAGGGAAAAAATAAATCCATTGCAGTCCTCCAAAAGTGTGAAGAGCAGTTTGCCTTATCAAGGCACTGGCTCTGGTTTCCAAGAACAAATCCAGTTTAGCTCAATCTCTGGTGGCAAGTCATCATGTAACTAAGTATATTTTGTCAAAATTGGCCATTCTGCCTCAAGAGAGATTTAGGATTGAGCTAGTATAAACATTTTTAAATTGTCACATTCTCACTAATAGAAAAGATGTAACATGGCAACCTGCACTATTCCAAAAAGACTCTATTAAACTATAATTTTTCCTTATTGTCTTACTTACATTGAATATTCCCATTGCCAAAACATTATTTGTTCTGATTACTACCAATAAAAGTTAATATTCACATTTAACTCCACAGTGTCACATTTCTAAAATTCTTAGTATCTTTCACCTAAAGATTCTTTCCAAAAGTATTTGAAAACTTTTGAGGCCTGAGACAAAAACAAGCAGAAACCACATCATTTTATTTCGGCAAGTTGATTTCCTTCACATGGGTGCCACCTGACAAATTTCTTGACTCTGACATTTCCTTTGTTTTTTTTTTTTTTTTTTTTTGAGACGGAGTCTGGCTCTGTCGCCCAGGCTTTTGGAGTGCAGTGGCCGGATCTCAGCTCACTGCAAGCTCCGCCTCCCGGGTTTATGCCATTCTCCTGCCTCAGCCTACCAAGTAGCTGGGACTACAGGCGCCCGCCACCTCGCCCGGCTAGTGTTTTTTTTGTTTTTTTTTTTTAGTAGAGACGGGGTTTCACCATGTTAGCCAGGATGGTCTCGATCTCCTGACCTCGTGATCCGCCGGTCTCATCCGCCCGTCTCAGCCTCCCAAAGTGCTGGGATTACAGGCTTGAGCCACCGCGCCTGGCCGACTCTGACATTTTTAAATGTTCTAAAAAGAATATATAGAAATAAAATATGGAACACCCATCCATTTCTTAATCAGAGAAAAAAGTAGACCATGACATTCACTACAAAGGCATTGTATAGTTAATAAAATAAAAGTAAAAATAAATTTTTGAACAAGGATGATAGACACACAACATTAAGTGCATTATCTGTAGTCAACAAATGTTAGAAAAACACTCTATATGTTATTCTATCATAATAAGGACTAATACAAAAATAAAAGAAACATGTTGTAATAACATATTCTCAACTCTTGCTTACAAAGTGCTTTCTTTGATAAAACAATTCTGTCACTGAAAGAAAACAGCACATAATGCATCTTTAAAAAATAAGTATGCTTAGATTTACTTAAGCCTGTATATGTAAACGTGTCATGAGAGTATTAATAAAAAGAAAAGAAACATGTTTTCATAGCATGTTATCAACATTAAAGAAAAAGAAAAAACAGAAATAAGACTGCCAACACAGTTATTGCCAATCACGTCTGAGGATCCTAGCACCATGACTTTCTGCACTATCAACAACCTCTTGGAACATATGACCTTATAATATGCATGTAGTAACAATGGTGGTAATAATGGTAAAAATAATAATTGCATTAGCATTCACTGAGTTCTGTTGATGTGGCAGGCTCTATGTTTATCACTTTGCAATCAATTTATAAACATAATTCTAATCAAAATCCCATAAGACTAGTGCTTTTATATTTTATTGTTGTTTGATGAGGTTGAGGTTTAGAGAGAGAACCTACACAGACTCAAACCCAGGTCTCTCCAATTCCAAACCTTGAGCTCCTCCTACTCGATCTAAAAATATTAAGGAATAATCATTTAAGAAATTTTGGTGTCCATATTAAGAGAATTTTAAATTAATTATTTAAAAAAATTAAACCGCTAAAGCTTGTAAAAGTTTTTTCTAAAACATTTAACTAAAAATTTTGTGCTATTTTCTCAAAATATACATTTTTTAAAATTTCTTCTGTTGCCTTCATTGTCTATATATCATGTTTATTTAACCAAGCAATGCTACGCTTTTTCAGTCAGCAAAAACTTGGCTTTGCTGTTTAGTAGAAAGGTTTCATATAAATGGTTTTTATTTTTTTGAGACGCAGTCTTGCTCTGTCACCCAGGCTGGAGTGAAGTGGTGTGATCTCGGCTCTCTGCAACCTCTGCCTCCCAGGTTCAAGCAATTCTCCTGCCTCAGCATCCGGAGTAGCTGGGATTACAGGCATGCGCTGCCACGGCTGGCTAATTTTTGTATTTTTAGTAGAGACATAGTATTTTTAGTATTTACATGTTGGCCAGGATGGTCTTGATCTCCTGACATCGTGATCCGCCCTCCTCGGCCTCCTAGTTTTTTGTTTGTTTGTTTTAAATAACATTAATTTGATTCTTAAGGTTGCCTCCTGCAGCACAATACCTACAAAAGCATACAAGATATATATGCATAACCCTACATTTCGAGGATATATCCTCATGCCCTTACAGGCAAATGAAAACAGATAATGTGAAAAACAAAGTGAACAAAGACTAATAAAGAACCATGTCTAAACTTTGTCCCTCGTAATGTTTCCTAGATTTAAAACCTGCCATCTTCATGCCATTTTGTGGTCAGTAGCGTGGACACCAAGTGCAGAGAAAGAAGACACTGGATACATATTTGATAATTATTGTCTTTTATGAGGCTCTAATTCTTGTCTCTACTGAAATACTCTATTTTTTCCCAGTAACAACAGAATAAGAATGGTTGAATACAGCTCTAAATACATCTGAAATAAATCATTTTGTCCCTCTAACAAGCAAAGGAAAACTAAGATGGAAAATTTTAAAGGGAGACCATTTAATTAAATTGATAACAGCTAGATATCTCTATTATAATGATACTTTGATTCTTATACAATGAATAAGTGATCTGAATACTACTACTTAGGCACCCTGCTGATATATTTTGTTCCCCTATAACCTTTCACCTAATGATTATAGCATCCATTGATAGTTCTTGGCTAGTTAGTACACTGAGGGTCCCATCATGGCAATTGTTTAATTCTTTCATTCATTCTTCCTTTATTAACTATCATTCTTTTATAAAGATAGACTCCTCTCACACAGTAAGGTATTCCAGGGTGTCAAAGAAAAATTTCACTGAATAAAGTTATATAGGCAAGGAAAATTTTATTCAGGACTATTTCAATAGAGCAGACATTAAACTCAACTATGGAAAAAAAAAAAAAAAGTGGGAGAATTTTTAACCCCTGGGGTGAGGCAATAGAAAGAACTGGAAGACGTTAGGGAGAAGGTTGGCCAATGTGATTCGTTATCTGTGTTTGCTAAGTGTTGCTTGTCAAAAGTAGGCTCCTACCCTCCCACAGAAACTGGGAGATTGGGAAGCTATCTTTCTTGATTATTACAGTTCAATGGGTTGACTCCCAAGTCCTTGAGAATAACATTTCTGTGTTGTAAAACTGACAAGAAGCTGGAAGAAGATTTATATATTAAAGAGGAAGAGAAAAAAATTACAATGGAAAGTTTTCTCCAAGTCAACGCTCTAAGAAAAAGGAGGTCACAGACCTAAATTCAGGAAGAAACCCTCTAAAATTTAGTCAAGTCGAGGGGAACATTGAGCAGTCTTGATGAAAGCTTGTCTCGTACTTTCCCATAACACAACATACATCATGTTCATCTTCAAGGTCATTTCTTGGTCCAAAATAGTTGCTGGAGTTCAATTATCATGATCACTTGTCACGCAGCAGGAAGCAGAAAGGTGAATTAAAAAACAACATATGCCAGCTATCTGTTTTTCCCTTGAGGATCCTTAAAACCATCCAACAACTTCTCTTAGCATGTAATTGGCCACCCCAAGCTATAAGGAAGACTGAGAAATATGATATTTTAGCTGAGCACATTCCTGCCTGGGAAAGTCAGGAATCCGTTAGTATTTTTAACGATGAAAATGTCTGGGTAAAAAGCCAGAAGTCTCAAACATATATACGTTATGAAAATAGAAGCACTGAAAACTCTGAAGAAGTTCAATAAATTATTTTTCCTCAGATCTACTACACATCATATTCTGTTTTATTAGGAGTATATCCCAAGCCTAATAATTTACATCTGCTTTCAGCAAATCAACCTAAGAAGATACAGAAGGATAATATTCTCTTTTATTCACTGATCCAAAGAAAGACAAAAATGTAGAAAATATTTAGAACATTGTGGTTTACAGGACATTTTCATCTGGTTTAAGAACTTGTCGCTTTAGAGATGGAGAAATACATCTTAAAAATCTGCAAAAAAGAACTTTCAATTAATGACCCTCAGATTGTATCTATCTTACCTAGATCAAAGCAGAACCGAAAGTTCCTGATTAATCCTGTCTGCCTAATCCTCCAATTATGTAAGGCGGTTCCAACAAATATCAGGAGCATCATTGAAAACCACAGCTCTTCTCATTCATTACAACATATACTGGAAGAAGTGTTTCAAACCACGACGAAGTGTTCCTAATTAGGGTGATATTCCTATTGAAATTACAATTCTAGGCTTTAATGGTATAGTTGCTCCTGGTTTAAAAATAGACTATGAATAATCTTTCATACTTTCTACATAATCTACATAAACATCCTGAATAAAACAAAACGTAAGCACTCACACTTGAGTTCATAATCATGATCCAAACACATTTGTTTTAATGATTATGTTTCTCTAGGTATATTCTTAATTTTCCCCTACTAGCATGACCAGCATACTATAGACATAGTACATATTGACCCTGTGGACAAAGAACATAGTTTATATTAAATGCTTTATTTCTAAAATACTGAGCCTACAATTTGTAAATGTAAACATATTTAGAGAGAAAGCAGAGCAAGATGGTGGAATAGAAGGCTCACTGCAAGGACACCAAGAAAACAACTATCTACACAGAAAAAAAACACCTTCCTAAGAACCAAAAATCAGGAGAGCACTTACATTACCTGGTTTTATAGTACCTGGTTTTAACTTCGTATCACTGAAGGAAGCACTAAAGAGATTTTTTAAAGTCCTGAAACACTGCCTCCACTCCCTATCCCCACTTGGCAATGGCAACATGGTGCTGAGAGCATCTCTAGGAGCTGGGGAGGGAGAACACAGCAATTGTAAGGCATTGAACTTAGTGCTGTCCTGTTGGAGCAGAAAGGAAAATGCAACCAAACTCAGCTGATGACAGCCCACAGACAGAGCATTTAAACCAGTCCTAGCCAGAGAGGAATCACCAATCCTAGTGGTCCTAATTTGAGTACCTGCAAACATCACCATGGTGGTCTACAGCGCTCTGTGTCTCCAAATAAATTTGAAAGGCAGTCTAGGCCATAAGGACTGCAACTCTTAGGTGAGTCCTGGGGCAGAACTAGGGCCAGATACAGTGGACTCAGGGGGCATGTGATATATTGAGACACCAGCTGGGGCAGCCAAAAGAGTACTGGCATCATCCCTCCCCTAACCCCAGCCTGCACAGCTCATGGCTCCAAAAGAGGTCCCTTTCTTTCCACTTGAAAACAGGAGAAGGGAGAATGGGGAGGACTTTGTCTTGCATCTTGGATACCAGTCCAGCCATAGCAGGATAGGGCACCAGTCAGAGTTATAAGGCCTTTGTTCCAGGGCCTAAATCTCAGATAACATTTCTAGACACACTGTGAGCCAGAAGGAAACCTGCGGCCTTAAAGAAAAGGATACAGTCCTGGCAGCATTCATCACCTGCTACCTGAAGAGACTTTGGGCCCTGAATAACCAGCAACAATACACAGGTACTATGTCCAGAACTTTCGGTGAGTCTCTGACACTTGCTGATTTCAGGTGAGACTCAGCACATTATCAGCTGTGGTGGCTATGGGGCAAAACTCCTTCTGCTTGAGAAAAGCAGAGGAAAAAGTAAAGGGGACTTTGTCTTACACCTCAGGTACCAGCATGGTGACCAATTCTAGGACTTGACTCTTTTTTTTTTTTTTTTTTTTGAGACAGAGTCTCGCTCTGTCGCCCAGGCTGGAGTGCAGTGGCCAGATCTCAGCTCACTGCAAGCTCCGCCTCCCGGGTTCATGCCATTCTCCTGCCTCAGCCTCCCGAGTAGCTGGTACTACAGGCGCCCGCCACCTCGCCCGGCTAGTTTTTTGTATTTTTTAGTAGAGACGGGGTTTCACCATGTCAGCCAGGATGGTCTCGATCTCCTGACCTCGTGATCCGCCCATCTCGGCCTCCCAAAGTGCTGGGATTACAGGCTTGAGTAGGACTTGACTCTTAAATGGCATTTCTGGATATGCTCTGGGCCAGAGGGGAGACTACTGCCCTGAAATGTGAGTCCCAGGCCAGGCAGTATTCACCACAGGCTGACTTAAGAGTCCTTGGGCCTTAAGGGAGCAATGGCTAGTAGTCTGATAGTACTCCTCATGGCCTGGGGTAGTGGTGACTACGGGGAGAGGAGCCTCTGCCTTCGGAAAGAGGAGGAAAGAGTGAGAAGGACTGTGTTTTGTTTGAGTGCCACCTCAGCCACAATAAAACAGAACACCAAGTAGACTTCTAAGGTTTTTTACTCTAGTCTCTAATGCCCAGACAGTATCTCTGGGCCCACCTGGGGTCTGAGGGACTTTGCCACTCTGAAGGGAAGGACATAGGCCTGGCTGACTTTGCCACCTGCTGATTGTAGAGCACCAGGGACTTGCGTGAATGTAGGCAGTAGCCAGGGAATGGTTATACCAGGCCTTGGGTGAGACCCAAATGCTGTGCTGGCTTCAGATTTGATCCAGCACAGTCAGAGTAGTGGTGGCCACAGGGGTGTTTGTGTCACTCCACCTCCAACTTTAGGTGGCTCAGGACAGAGAGAGAGACTCTGTTTGAGAGAAAATAGGAAAGAGAACAAGAGTCTTTGCCCGGTAATCCAAATAATTCTTTCAGATCTGGCCTAAGACCATCAAGGCAGTACCTCTACGGGTCTGGAAAAACCACAGTGTTACTGGGCTTGGGGTGTCCCCTAAAGTAGATACAGGTTAGATCACAACACCCAAGTACTTCCAAATATCCCAAGAAGGATGGCTACAAATAAGCCCAGACAATAGGACTACAGTAAATACCTAACTCGTCAATGCCCAAACACTGAAAAATATCTACAAGAATCAACATCATCCAAGAAAACATAACTTCACCAAAAGAACTAAGTAAACTTAGTTCAGGGACCAATCCTGAAGAAACAGAGATATGTACCTTTCAGACAGAAAATTCAAAATAGCTGTGTTGAGGATACTCAAAGAAATTCAAGAAAACACAGAGAATTCAGAATTCTATCACATAAATTTAACAAAGATACTAAAATAATTAGAAAGAATCAGACAGAAATTTTGGAGCTGAAAAATGCAATTAGCATAATGAAGCAAGCATCAGAGTCCTTTAACAGCAGAATGCATCAAGAAGAAATAATTAGTGAACTTGAAGATGGGCTATTTGAACATACAGAGACAGACGAGGCAAAAGAAAAGGAACAAAAAACAAGGAAGCGTGCCTACTGAATCTAGGAAATAGACTCAAAAGGGCAAATCTAAGAGTTACTGGCCTTAAACAAGAGGTAGAGAAAGAGAAGGTAGAAAGTTTATTCAAAGGGGCCAGGCGCAGTGGCTCAAGCCTGTAATCTCAGCACTTTGGGAGGCTGAGACGGGTGGATCACGAGGTCAGGAGATCGAGACCATCCTGGCTAACACGGTGAAACCCTGTCTCTACTAAAAAATACAAAAAAACTAGCCGGGCGAGGTGGCGGGCGCCTGTAGTCCCAGCTACTCGGGAGGCTGAGACACGAGAATGGCGTAAATCCGGAGGCAGAGCTTGCAGTGAGCTGAGATCTGGCCACTGCACTCCAGCCTGGGCGACAGAGCGAGACACCATCTCAAAAAAAAAAAAAAGAAAGAAAGAAAGAAAGAAAGTTTATTCAAAGGGATAATAAAAGAGAACTTCCCAAACCTAGAGAAAGATATTAATATCCAAGTACAAGAAGGTTATAAAACACCAAGAAAGACTACCTCAAGACATTTAATATCAAACTCCCAAAGGTCAAAGATAAAGAAAGGATCCTAAAAGTAGCAAGAGAAAAGAAACAAATAACAGACACTGGAGCTCTGATATATTTGGCAGCAGACTTTTCAGTGGAAACCTTACAGGTCAGGAGAAAGTGGCATGACATTTTTAAAGTGCTGAAGGAAAAAAAAAACTTTAATCTAGAATAGTATATCCAGTGAAAATATCCAACAAACATGAAGGAGAAATACTTTCCCTGACAAACAAGAGCTGAGGGATTTCATCAATATCATTACTGTCTTGCAAAAAATGCGGGACAATTAAAGGGAGTATTTCAATCAGAAAGAAAAGGACATTAATGCGAAGTAAGTACATAGAAAAACACAGAATACTATAACACTGTAACTGTGGTGTGTAAACGACTCTTATCCTAAGTAGAAAGACTAAACAATGAACCAATCAAAAATAATAACTACAACAATCTTTCAAGACATAGTACGATAAGATCACACAAAAAATAAAAAGCAAGAAACTACATCATATCACCAGAGAAAATCACTATCGCTAGCAGAAGACAAGAAAGAACCAAACAAGAAAGAGAAAACCAGAAACAGTAAAATGGCAGGATTAAGTCCTTACTTATCAATAACATTAAATGTAAATAAACTATCCAACCAAAAGACATAGACTGGCTGAATAAATGAAAAAATAAGAACTATTTATTTGCTGCCCAGAAAAAACACACTTCACCTATAAAGATACATAAAGACTGAAAATAAAGGGATAAAAAAAGATATTCCATGTGAATAAAAATCAAAAAAGCAGGAATTGCTAAACTTATATCAGGTAAAATAGACATCAAGACAGAAACAAGATAAGAAAAGACAAAGAATGCCACTATATAATGATAAAGGGATCAACTCAGCAAGAGGACATAATTTTAATATATATGCACCCAAATTGGAGCACACAGCTATATAAAGCAAGCATTATTAAAGCTAAATAGAGAGTTAGGCCCCAATACAATAGCTGGAGATTTCAATAGCCTACTTTCAGCATTGGGCAGATATCCCAGACAGAAAATTAGCAAAGAGGTGGGCTGGGGCCAAGATGGCAGACTAGAAGCAGCTGCGTTCAGAGGCTCCCATGACAAAAAAAAAAACATAATCAGCATGTGAATCCTTCACCACCAACCAAGGTATCCAGGTTCTCTCATCATAATTGACTAGAAGACTGGTGTGACCCACAGAGAGAAGGAAGAACAGTGTGGTGTGGCAGCCCACCTGAAAGCTACACGGGGAAGGGGAACTCCCTATCCACAGCCAAGGGAGGCAGTGAGTGAGCGCACTACCCAGCGGGGAAACTGTGCTTTTTACATGGAACTTTACAACCCATGGATTGGAAGATCCCACTTGCAAACCCACACCACCAGGACCTAGTATCCCAAACGTGGAGGGTACAGAATTTTTTTTTTCTTTTTTTTTTTTTTTGAGATGAAGTCTCCCTCTGTCGCCCAGGCTGGAGTGCAGTGGCGCCATCTCAGCTCACTGCAAGCTCCGCCTCCCAGGTTCACGCCATTCTCCTGCCTCAGCCTCCCCAGTAGCTGGCACTACAGGCGCCCACCACCATGTCCAGCTCATTTTTGTATTTTTAGTAGAGATAGGGTTTCACTGAGTTAGCCAGGATGGTCTGGATCTCCTGACCTTGTGATCCGCCCACCTCGGCCTCCCAAAGTGCTGGGATTACAGGCGTGAGCCATGGCGCCAGGCCACCTACAGATTCTTACAGCCTCTCAGCGGGAATCTGCCTAAGCCTACCAAACAGCGGGAGGAGGGGCAACCAGAGCCCGCCACCACTGCCTGCTGTCTAAGTCCTTTGAGGTACTTCCGGGAGGGGCAGCAGCCAGCACTGGGACTTGCAACTGCCTAACATTCTAAGCTCCCTGGGCAGGAAAGGGCAGTACCCATTTCTATAGCTCCAGCTTGCACTTTTCCCCTGCTGGAGTCATGGAGGGTGGATGGCATGGTCCCAAGATTGCCCATACAGCCCAGCACACTGGCTATGGCAGTCTGCTGCCAGAGTGCCTCCTCAGGTCTAACCCTGATTCATCCTTCCTCAGTGGATGGGGCTTCCTTGCAGGTTCTCCAGTAACTCCAGCCAGAGGTTCAGGGACAGAATTCAGATTTCCCTTGGCCTAAGCCCCTAGGGGAAGGGGTGGCCACGGTCTCTGCAGACCAGAAGACTTAGCCTCTCCTCCGGGTAGTTCTAAGGAATCCAGGCAGCCAAGATGAGTGGGTTTTCTCCCAGTGAAACACGGCCTCTCCGTCAACGGACAAAGTGCTTCATTAAACAGGCCCTGTTCCCTGTGCCACCCAACTGGTTGAGACACTCCAACAAGGGTTGTCAGATACCCTATACAGGAGCGATCCTACTGGAATTAGATTGGTGCCCATCAAGGTCAGAAGTCCCAGAAATAGTGCCGGCACCCATTTTTGCTGCTCTCCACCCTCTTGAATGACATCTCCAGGCACGGGAGCAAATCAGATGAAGTGGGCCTGAAGTGAACCCCCAGCAAACTGCAACAGCCCTGCAGAAGAGGGACCTGACTATTGAAACAAAAATAAGCAAGTGGAAAGTGGCAACAATGCATCAACAACAACAACAACAACAAAAGGCCCCCACAAAAACCCCATCAAGGGTCAGCAGCCTCAAAGACCAAAACTAGACAAACTCATGAAGATGAGGAAGAATCAATGAAAAAATAATGAAAAACCAAAAGGCTGGAGTGCCTCCTCTCCTCCAAATGATTGCAACATCCCTGCATCAAGGGCGCAGAACTGCACAGAGGATCAGATAGATGAATTGACAGAAGTAGGCTGCAGAAGATGGGTAATAAAAAACTACGATGAGCTAAATGAGAATGTTCCAACCCAATGCAAAGAAGCTAAGGACTTCAATAAAAGGTTTGAGGAATTGCTAGAGTAACCAGTTTAGAGAGGAACATAAACGACCTGATGGAGCTGAAAAACACAGCACGAGAACTTCATGAAGCATACATAAGTATCAATAGCTGAATCGACCAAGTGAAAGAAAGGATATTGAAGACCACCTTACTGAAATAAGAAATGCAGACAAGAGTAAAGAAAAATGAATGAAAAGGAATGAACAAAGCCTTTAAGAAATATGGGACTTCATGAAAAGATCTAACCTATGATTGATTGGAGTACCAATAGGAGATGGGAAGAATGGAAACAAGCTGGAAAACACACTTCAGGATATTATCCAGGAGAACTTCTCCAACATAGCAAGACAGGCCAACATGCAAACTCAGGAAACACAGACAACACCATTAAGATACTCCACAAGAAGATCAACCCCAAGATACATAGTCATCAGATTCTCCAAAGTCAAAATGAAGGAAAAATTGTTAAGAGCAGCCAGAGAGAAAGACCAGGTCACAAGGAAGCCCATCAGACTAACAGCAGACCTCTCAGCAGAAACTCTACAAGTCAGAAGAGATTGGGGGCCAATGTTAACATTCTTAAAGAAAAGAATTTTCAACCCAGATTTTCATACCCAGCCAAACTAAGCTTCATAAGCGAAGAAAAAATAAAATCCTATTCAGACAAGCAAATGCTGAGGGATTTTGTTACCACTAGGCCTGCCCTGCAAGAGCTCCTGAAAGAAGCACTAAATATGGAAAGGATAAACTGGTACTAGCCACTGCAAAAACACACCAAAATATAAAGACCAATGATATTATGAAGAAACTGCATCAACTAGTATGCAAAATAACCAAATAGCACCATGATGACAGCTTCAAATTCACACATAACAATACTAACCTTCAATATAAATGGGCTAAATGTCCCAATTAAAAGACATAGACTGCAAACTGGATAAGGAGTCAAGACTCATTGGTGTGTTGTAGTCATGAGACCCATCATACATGCAAAGACGCATACAGGCTCAAAATAAAGAGGTAGAGGAAAACTTACCAAGCAAATGGAAAGCAAAAAAAGCAGAGGTTCAGACTTTAAACCAACAGAGATCAAAAAGGACAAAGAAGGGCATTACATAATGGTAAAGGGAAGAATTCAACAAGACGAGCTAACTATTGTAAGTATATATGCAACCAATACTGGAGCACTCAAATTCATGAAACAAGTTCTCAGTGACCTACAAAGAGACTTTGACTCCCACATAGTGATAGTGGGAGACTTTAACACCCCACTGTCAGTATTAGACAGATCAATGAGACAGAAAATTAACAAGGATATTAAGGACTTGAACTCAGCTATGGATCAAGTGGACCTAGCAGACGTCTTTGGAACTCTCTACCCCAAATCAATAGAATATACTTTCTTCTCAGTGCCACATGGCACTTATTCTAAAATCAACCACATAATTGGAAGTAAAACATTCCTCAACAAACGAAAAAGAACTGAGATTATGACAAACAATCTCTCAGACCACAGTGCAATCAAATTAGAACTCAGGATTAAGAAACTCACCTAAAACCACACAATTTCATGGAAATTGTACAACCTGCTCCTGAATGACTCCTGGGTAAATAATGAAATTAACGCATAAATCAAGAAGTTCTTCAAAACCAATGAGAACAAAGAGACAACATACCAGAATTTCTAAACACAGCTAAAGCAGTGTTAAGAGGGAAATTGATAGCACTAAATGCCCACATCAGAAAGCTGGAAAGATCTCAAATTGACACCCTAACATCACAATTAAAAGAGCAAGAGAGGCAAGAGAAAACTAATCCAAAAGCTAGCAGAAGACAAGAAATAACTAAGATCAGAGCAGAATTGAAGGAGACAGAGACAGGAAAAACCCTCCAAAAAATCAACAAATCCAGGAGCTGTTTAAAAAATTAACAAAATAGACCACTAGCTAGACTAATAAGGAGAGAAGAATCAAATAGACACAATAAAATGATAAAGAGGATATCACCACTGATCCCACAGAAATACCAACCACCATCACAGAATACTAAACACTGCTATACAAATAAACTAGAAAATCGAGAAGAAATTGATAAATTGCTGGATATGTATACCCTACCAAGACTAAACCAGGGAGAAGCTGAATCCCTGAGTAGACCAATAACAAGTTCTGAAACTGAGGAAGTAATTAATAGCCTACCAATCGAAAAAAGCCCAGGACCAGATGGATTCACAGCTGAATTCTATCAGAAATACAAAGAGAAGCAGGAACCATTCCTTCTGAAACTATTCCAAACAATTGAAAAGGAGGGACTCCTCCCTAACTCATAAATAAAATGAAGCCAGCATCATCCTGATACCAAAACCTGAAAGAGACACAACAAAAGAAGAAAACTTGAACATCAATGCAAAAAATCGATGAACGTCAATGCAAAAGATCCTCAATAATATACTGGCAAACCAAATCCAGCAGCACATCAAAAAACTTATCCACCATGATCAAGTCAGCTTCATCCCTGGTATGCAAGTCTGATTCAACATATGCAAATCAATAAACATAATCCATCACATAAATAGAACCAAAGAAAAAAAAAGACATGATTATCTCCACAGATGCAGAAAAGGCCTTTGATAAAATTCAACATCCCTTCATGTTAAAAACTCTCAATAAACTAGTTATTGATGGAATATATCTCAAAATAATAAGTGCTATTTATGAAATCCCACAGCCAATATCATACCCTTTGAAAACCAGCAAAAGACAAGGATGCCCTCTCTCACCACTCCTATTTAACATAGTATTGGAAGCTCTGGCCAGAGCAATCAGGCAATAAAAAGAAATAAAGTGTATCCAAATAGGAAGAGAGGAAGTCAGGTTGTCTCTGTTTGCAGATGATCTGATTTTATATTTAGAAAACCCCATTATCTCAGCCCAAAAACTTCTTGAACTGATAAGCAACTTCAGCAAAGTCTCAAGATACAAAATCAATGTGCAAAAATCACAAGCATTCCTTCACACCAACATTAGACAAGCAGTCAGCCAAATCTCACTCACAATTGCTACAAAGAAAATAAAATACCTAGGAATACAATTTACAAGGGATGTGAAGGACTTCTTCAAGGAGAACTATAAACCACTGCTCAAGGAAATAGGAGAGGACACAAACAAATGGAAAAACATTCATTGATAGGAAGAATCAGTATTGTAAAAATGGCCATGTTACTCAAAGTAATTTTTGGATTCAATGCTATTCCCATCAAACTAAAATTGACATTTTTCACAGAATTACAAAAAAAAAAAACTATTTTAAATCTCATATGGAATCAAAGAAGACCCTATATGGCCAGGACAATCCTAAACAAAAAGAACAGAGCTGGAGGCATCACGCTACCTGACTTCAAACTATACTACAAGACTACAGGAACCGAAACAGCATGGTACTGGTACCAAAACAGACATATAGACCAATGGAGCACAACACAGACCTCAGAAATAATGCCACACATCTACAACTATCTGATCTTTGACAAACCTGACAAAAACAAGCAATGGGGAAAGGATCTCCTATTCAGTAAATTGTGTGAGGAAAACTGGTTAGCCATATGCAAAAAACTGAAATTGGACCCCTTCATTATAACTTATACAAAAATTAACTCAGGATAGATAGAAGAATTAAATGTAAAAGCAAAAAACAAAACAAAACAAAAAACCCTAGAAGAAAACCTAGGCAATACCATTCAAGACATAGGCATAGGCAAAGACTTCATGACAAAAATGCCAAAAGCAAATGCAACAAAAGCCAAAATTGGCAAATGAGATCTAATTACTCTAAAGAGCTTCTGCACAGCAAAAGAAACTATCATCAGAGTGAACAGGCAACCTACAGAATGGGAGAACATTTTTGCAATCTTCCCATCTGACAAAGGTCTACAATCCAGAATTTACAAGGAACTTAAATAAACTTACAAGAAAAAAAAGAACCTTCAATGAGTGGGTGAAGATTATAAACAGACACTTCTCAAAAGAAGACATTTATATGTCCAAAAAACATATGAAAACAAGCTCAACATCACTGACCATCAGAGAAAAGAAAATCAAAACTACAATGAGATATCATCTCAAGCCAGTCACAATGGTGATTATTACAAAGTCAGGAAGCAACAGATGCTGGTGAGGCAGTGGAGAAATAGAAACGCTTTTATACTGTTGGTGGGAGTGTAAAATAGTTCAACCATTGTGGAAGACAGTATGGTGATTCCTCAAGGACTAGAACCAGAAATATCACTTGACGCAGCAATCTCATTACTGGGTATATACCCAAAGTGATGTAAATCATTCTGCTGTAAAGACACATGCACATATATGTTTATTGCAACACTATTTACAATAGCAAAGACAAGGAACCAACCCAAACGTTCATCAATGATAGACTGGATAAAGAAACTGTAGTTCATATACATAATGGAATACTATGCAGCCATAAAAAGGAATGAGATCAAATCCTCTGCAGGGATGTGGATGAAGCTGGAAGCCATCATGCTTAGCAAACTAACACAGGAACAAAAAACTAAATGCCACATGTTCTCACTCATAAGTGAGAGTTGAACATTCAGAACTCATGGACACAGAGAGGGGAACAACACATACCAGGGTCTGTTGGGGGGTGGAGAATGAGGGGAGGGAACTTAGATGATGGCTCAATAGGTACAGCAAACCACCATGGCACACATATACCTAAGTAACAAACCTGTATGTTCTGCACATGTATCCCTTTTTTATTTTTAGAAGAAAATAAATCAACAAAAAAGTCAGACTTAATCTTCACTATAGACCAAATGGAGTTAATAAATATTTACAGAATATTTCGTCCAAGAGCTGCAGAATACACATTCTTTTCCTCAGCACATGGATCATTCTGAAGGACAGACTATACATTAGGTCACAGAACAAGTCTTAAAATGTTTTTTAACTTTTTTTTAAATGAAATAATATCATGTATCTTCTCTGACCACAATGGAACAAAACTAGAAATTAATAACAAGAGTATTTTGGAAACCACACAAATACATGGAAATTGAACAATATGCTTTTGCATGACCTGTAGGCCAATGAGGAAATTAAGATGGAAACTGAAAAACTTTCTGAAACAAATGATAATGAAAAAAACAATGTACTAGTCCGTTCTCACGCTGCTAATAAAAACATACCTGAGACTGGGTAATTTGTAAAGGAAAGTGGTTTAATTGACTCATAGTTCAGCATGGCTGGGGAGATCTCACAATCATGGCAGAAGGTGAAGGAAGAGCAAAGTCATGTCTTACATGGCAGCAAGGCAAGAGAGGATGTGCAGGGGAACTCCCCTTTATGAAACCATTAGATCTTGTGAGACTTATTAACTATCACGAGACCTGCCCCCATTATTCACTTCCCTCCCACCAAATCCCTCCCATGACATATGAGGATTACTACAATTCAAGGTGAGATTTGGGTGGGGATGCAGAGCCAACCCATATCACACAACGTATCAAAACCTATGGGACACATCAAAATCAGTACTTAGAGGGAAGTTTACAGCTATAAGTGTCTACATCAAAAAAAGGAAAAACTTCAAATGAATAATCTAATGATGCTTAAGGAACTAGAAAAGCAAGAGAAAGCCAAATCCAAAATTAGTGCATGGAAAGAAATAATAAAAATTGAAGCAGAAATAAATGAAATTCAAATGAAAAAATACAAAAGATCAATGAAACAAAGAGTTGGTTTCCTGAAAAGTTAAACAAAATTCACAAACCTTTAGCCAGACTAAGGAAAAAGAAAGAAGATACAAATAAATAAAATTAGAAATGAAAAAGAAGACATTACAAATGATACTACAGAAATTCAAAGGATCATCAGTGGCTACTATGAGCAATATTATGCCAATAAATTAGAAAATCTAGAAGAAATGGACAAATTCCTAGACACATACAACCTGCCAAAATTAAACCAGGAAGAAATCCAAAACCTGAGCAGACAAATACAAAGTAATGGGATCGAAGTCCTAATAAAAACTCTGAGTAAAGAAAAGCCTAGAACCTGATGGCTTCACTGTTGAATTCTATCAACCATTTAAAGAAGAACTAATATCAATTGTACTCAAACTATTCCAAAAAATACAGGATATTTCCAAACTCATTCTACAAGGCCAGTATTACTCTGATACCACAACTAGACAAAGATGCATCAAAAAAGAAAGAGAACTACAGTCCAATATGTCTCATGATTATTGGTGCAAAAATCCTCAACAAAATCCTAGCATATTGAATTCAACAAAACATTAGAAAGATCCTTCATCATAACCAAGTGGGATTTATACCTGTGATGCAATGATGGTTCTACATACACAAATCAATGTGATATATCTTATCAATAGGACGAAGGATGAAAAACATATGATCATTTCCATTAATGTGAAAAAAGCATTTGATTAAATTCAACATCCCTTCCTGATAAAAACCCTAAAAAAACTGGAGACAGAAGGAACACACCTCAACATGATAAAATCCATATATGACAGACCCACAATTAGTATCATACTAAATGGGGAAAACTGAAAGCCTTTCCTCTAAGATCCGGAACATGACAAGGATGTCCATTGTAACAACTGTTATTCAGAATCATACTGGAAGTCCCAGATACAGCAATCACACAAGAGAAAGAAATAAAGGGCACCCAAATTGGAAAATAAGAAACAAATTATCCTTATTTGCAGATGATATTATTTTATACTTGGAAAAACCCAAAGACTCCACAACAAAACTATGAGAACTGATAAATCTAGTAAAGTTGAAGGATACAAAATCAACATATGAAAATCAGTAACATTTCTGTGTGTCAACGGTTAACAATGTGAAAAAAAATTAAAAAGTAATCCCATTTACAATAGCCACACATAAGATTAAATACTTAGGAATTAACCAAAGAAGTGAAAGTTCTCTATAATGAAAACTATAAAACACTAATGAAAGAAATTGAAGAAGACACAACAAATGGAAAAATATTTTATGTTCATGGATTGGAAGAATCAATATTGTTAAAATGTCCATACTACCCAAAGCAATCTACAGATTCAATGCCACCTCTATCAAAATACCAATGACATTCTTCACAGAAATAGAAAACACAAGCCTAAAATGTATATGGAACCACAAAAGACACAGAATAGCCAAAGCTATCTCAAGCAAAAATACCAAAACTGAAGGAATCACATTTCCTGACTTCAAATTATACTACAGAGCTATAGTAACCCAAACAGCATGGTACTGGTGTGAAAACAGACACATAGATCAATGGAACAGAATAAAAAATCCAAAAACAAATCCATATAACTACAGTGAACTCGTTTTCAACAAAGGTGCCAAGAACATACACTGGGGGGCAGGGGGTTGGGGGTGGAGAGAAACAGTCTCTTCAATAAATGGTGCTTGGAAAACTATGCCCCTATCCCTCAACATATATAAAAATAAAATAAAAATGGATTGAGAACTTAAATCTAAGACCTCAAACAATAAAACTACTACAAGAAAACATTGGGGATTATCTCCAAAACATTGACCTGGGCAAGAATTTCTTGACAATAACCCACAAGCACAGGCAACCAAAGCAAAAACGGACAACTAGGATCACATCAAGTTAAAAATCTTCTGCACAGCAAAGGAAACAATCAACAAACTGAAGAGACAACTCACAGAATGGGAGAAACTATTAGAAAACTACTCATCTGACAAGAGATTAATAACCATAATATATAAGAAGCTCAAACAACTCTAGAAAAAATAATAATAATACATTCAAAAAGTAGGCATTTCTCAAAAGAAGACATACAAATGGCAAAAACATGTATGTTCATTGCAGCATCATTCACAATAGCAAAGACATGGAATCAGCCTAAATGCCCATCAATAGCAGACTGGATAAAGAAAATGTGGTACATATACACCATGGATACTATGCAGCCATAAAACCTGAGATCATGTCCTTTGCAGGAACGTGGATGGAACTGGAGGCCATTATCCTTAGCTAAACTAATGCAGAAACAGAAAACCAAATACCACACACTCTCACTTAAAAGTGGGATCTAAATGATGAGAACACATGGACTCATAAAGAGGAACAACACATCTGGGGCCTATTGGAGGGTGGAGGTTGGGAGGAGGTAGAAGATCAGGAAAAGTAACTAATGGGTACTAGATTTAATACTTGAATGATGAAATAATCTGTACAATACACCCCCCATGACACAAGTTTACTGATATGACAAACTTGCACATGTACCCCTGAACTTAAAGTAAAATTTAAATTAAAAAAGGGTGCTCAACATCATTGATCACTAGAGAAATGAAAAACTACAAGACATCATCTCACCCCAATTAAAATGGCTTACATCCAAAAGGCAGACAATAACAAATGCTGACGAGGATGCAGAAGAAAGGAAACCCTTGTACACTGTTGGTGGGAATGTAAATTAGTGTACCATTACTATGGAAAACAGTTTGGAGGGTCCTTAGAAAACTGAAAATTGAGCTAACATATGATCCAGCAATCCCACTCCTGCATATCTACCCAAAAGAAAGGAAATCAGTATATCAAAAAGATTCCTGTGTTTGTTGCAGCACTGTTTACAATAGCCAAGATTTGGAAGCAACCTAAGTGTCCAACGGATTAATGGACAAAGAAAATATGGTACATACATACAATGAAGTATTATTTAGCCATACAAAAGAATGAGATCCAGTCGTTTTCAACACATGGATGGAACTGGAGACCATTATGTTAAGTGAAATAAGCAAGGCACAGAAAGACAAACATTGCATGCTCTTACTTATCTGTGGGATCTAAATTTCAAAGCAATTGACCTCATGGACACAGAGAGTAGAACGATGGTTACTAGAGGATGAGAAGGATAGTGGGAGGGTTGCAGGGAAGTGAGGAGGTTTAATGGGTTAAAAGAAAAATAGTTAAGAAAGAATGAATAAGATCTACTATTTGATAGCACAATAGGGTGATTATAGTCAATAATAACTTAATTGTATATTTTATTGTACATTTTTAAATAACTTAAAGAATATAACTGGGTTGTTTGTAACTCAAAGGATAAATGCTTGAGAAGATGGATACCTTATTTTCCATGATGGCCTTATTTCACATTGCATGCCTGTATCTAAACATCTCGTGTATCCTATAAATACCTACTATGTACCCACAAAACTAAAAACTTAAAATATAATCTAAAAATATAATACAAATAATATATAATAAAAAATTAAAATGTGGTTATATTTTCTTGCCAAAAAAACATTTAAACGTATCTAAATAAACACTCCATATGTTAATTATTTTTTATACTCAACCAAATATTTCAGTTTAATTCTTTTTTAAGTGCATGGATCAAAGAATATGCTGATCATACTTAATTATTAAAAGTTTTTTAATTGATACATATGGTGCTTTTTCACAAAATTTATAGTGCATTGTAGTTAAATAAAATATTCATTAAATCCATATTAAATTCCTATGAATGAGTTAGAATTGAGAATAAAAAACTATATATAATATGCAATCTCTATATAACCTAGTGGGACACATAGATGTATATACAATAATTACATTTGATAGCAAATTAATCTGATAGTTTAACTTGCTATTTATATGGAGAAAGCTATATGATACTAGAATAAAAAGCCATTCCTTCTTGGGCAGTGAGGAATGAGGGGTCAGGGAAGATTCATGAAAGTGGTTATAAGCCAAAGCAGGACTTTAAACGAAACCTCAAATTAATGTCTTCAAAAAAAAAAAAACCTTCTGGTGGCAACATGGAAAATGATGAGGTATTCAGTACAGACTACAAACGAGAGTATAACTGAAAGTCTTCTGCAATAGAACAGGTATAAAAGTTAAGACTAGAAAAAAACGTCCTTTAAGAATCTACAAACTATTATAAAAGTAAGAAAACAGAATAGATAACATAAAAATGTATAAAATTAAATATATTTGAGTAGGAAGTTATTTAGCTATTCAAGTACCTGAAACATCTCTGCATGAGGAACAATAACCATCTGGGCAAGTGGGAGCAGGTTTCACAGCAACATAGAAGAGTACTAAGAGACTAACTTAGAACCAGAAAAACTTGGATTGGAATTTCACACAGGCCACTCACTAGGTATGTGAGTGATTTGTGTTATCTAGCTTCCTTAAGACGGAATTTCCTCACTTAGAAAGTAAAACAGATGATACTTCGTAAGACTGATCATTAAATGAAACAATGTCTGAAACACAGTCAGCCAGTAGTAAGTGTTAACTATTATTACATCATAGTCTAGATATGAAACAGCCAGTTAGGTAGAAATGTTATCTAATACATATAGGATTTTTACACCTAAAGCCAAGAATGACCCAAAGTTTCATCCTGTGTTTGTCTTAATATACTTAGTTTTTGAAATTAAACTGAAGAGTATAAAGAAGCCCTGTGCTGTAGCTAAATGCAAGCAAATTAGTCATTTTATTGTAGTCTTCCAAAATATCCAGTTTAGAAAGCTTACACGTCAGTGGTCTTAAAATGAGCAATGAATACTTCTATTTTACATGACAATTCATTAAAATAGAAATTTGCATTCTGTTTTTATTATTTTATTTTTTGAGATGGAGTTTCACTCTCATTGCCCAGGCTGGAGTGCAATGGCACGATCTTGGCTCACCACAACCTCCGCATCACAGATTCAAGCGATTCTCCTGCCTCAACGTCCCAAGTAGCTGGGATTACAGGCATGTGCCACCATGCTGGGCTAATTTTGTATTTTTAGTACAGATGGGGTTTCTCCATTTTAGTCAGGCCGGTCTCAAACTCTCGACCTCAGGTGATCCTCCCGCCTCGGCCTCCCAAAGTGCTGGGATTACAGGCGTGAGCCACCGTGCCCACACATTCTGTTCTTTTTTAAATGTACTTTCATTTAAAATGGAAAATATTCCATTCCTTTACAACGAACATGCTAAAATATGTCCTTTAATAATTCTTTCTCTTAAAGGTTTCACCCACACTGATGTGGAAGGCCATCCTACCATATCATGTCACACTATTCTTATGGAGCAATTCTCTACATAATGAACAATAAGAATTGTCAAGCTTGTAAGAGGACAACCAGTACTTCGCAATCTGCAAATAAATCTTGAAACTTTTGAAAACATTTTTCTTTGAAAATTAAAGGATTTCTTTTAAGCACTAAGATCAATAATGATACCTCAACTTTCAAAGCTTCTTGAACCAACTAGATCTAATGAGAGACAGGTCAGAGTTCCCATCAGACTGGGTGATTTCAAATCATGTCACTATGAATTCCGTGAATTGAGCCATTACATTTGGTTATTTTCAGCTGAATTTTGAAAATAGATGGGCATAAAATCATAGTTCTATTTTGTTTCCCTGAATGACAAACAGGAAGATCACTTGCTTTCATGTGTTAACCAGACAAATTACATCAACAACTATCAATGGTAGTACTCACTGGACCAGAGACAAGGAGTTCTCACATCTGGTCGGAAGAAGGGAAAACAGTGGTACTTTCTTGAACAGTGATCCTGCTCAGCAGGTGCCACTCAAGACTCACTCTCCTTCCTGCTCATGGATGCTGTTCCTTCACACATATACATGACTTTCTCATCTTTATCTTAGAGCTAACAATGATAATTTTATGGGGAATTCTCAGGAAAGAAAAATCTGCCATTTGTTAAATGCCTTTTTTGATAGACATTGGTGTTTCATATACAATATTTCATTTAAAGGCAAACACTTCATTGTAAAGATGAGGAAATTGGGCCTCAGTATGACAAACCAAGAATTCCAACCTAGTTCTAAGGCCACAGTCTGTGATCTCTGGCACTGTCCGCCCTACGGCACTAGATGCATAAGGATATTGAGACCCCTATCAACTATGTATAAGAATAGACTGCTTCTTTTTTACTATAGTTTAATGGAATTGGTCATATTCACTGTTCTAGTTCTAGCTTGCCAGGTTATAAATTTAATGTGAAGTAAACATGTCCAATCTCTCCCATATTGGGCTTAAAAATATAAAACTGTGATGACCCTTTATTACTACAGGGTTTCCAGAAGCATGTATGAAATTGAGGAATTTTAGGCACTTTTGTAAAAAAGAGATGATGCTTTGTCTAAGTCAGAATTTATCTAAATTCTTTCCAGATGAATATACCAAGAGGCAATATATATTATCAACTGACATGCATTTTCCTGGAAATCCACTTGGCAATAATTCTGCATTTGTTTCCTTGTAACAATGCCTTTAAAAGCCCAGAAGTGGTAGAGCCTAAATAATTTTAAAAGGTAGATAATGGAGTAAAATATGCAATGCATTTCAAGCAAATGTATAGGTTTGAATCTGTCAGAAAAATAATCCAACAAACGTAATACTATGTGAGAACACTAAATACTTAGGTTTTATTTGTACAAGGTGAACTGAAGTTTGGAATTCTCTTGTTTCTTGTGACTCTCATGTAATGAAAACCAATGAAAATCACTTGCAATTCATCTAGGGCTCAAAGAACAAAGAATAGTTGGTTAACTACTTATAGCAAATAGAGCTTCAGTGAAGAACGGTCCTTTGATATACATGGTTCAGTCGGCCAGTTCACAACAACTTGCACAAGATTACAGGTTAAAAAGGAAACTGCAAACTAAAGCAGAGCTGAAATTCACTAAAGCTTACTAGCACATGGTACAATTATAGTTTATAACCAAATTTTATAACTGATAGAAACATTATTAAATAAAAATGAATATACTTTATGCTACTACATAGCATTATATGTATAGTGTAGATGAAGCTTTATGTTTTATAAAGTGCTTTCAAATATACTATCTCATTTGACCCTACAATAGTCTATATGGCAGACATCATTATGCTAACACAACCACCACTTCTTCCACAGTAAGGGAAATAAAACTCACAGAGGTTACTTTATTCAACCAGGTTTGCAGAGCTAGAGCTAGTAGTAGTGAAGCCAGTATTCACCTGACACAAGTATAATAGATACTTAAAGGATATTTGTTACAGCTACCTGAACCACATACTCCACTTCTACACACCAAGCACTATGTTATTAGAGAGTTCTTAGGATTTTTACTGCCCCCATACACTTGGAGATACCACCTGCTCCCATCAATAGCAGTGGTTCAACTCCAGCAGGGGGTGATAAATCAGAATGTTAGAGAAAGGTAACATAATTTAAACACAAACTCCTTCACTTGGTTCTGATCATCCCTAGTTAGGGCAGGTCTTTTCCCACACTACCAGTGACAATTGCTGAATTTTTTTTTTTTTTTTTTTTTTTTTTTTTTTGAGGCGGAGTCTCACTCTGTCGCCCAGGCTGGAGTGCAGTGGTGCAACCTTAGCTCACTGCAAACTCCACCCCCTGGGTTCAAGCAATTATCCTGCCTCAGCATCCCTAGTAGCTGGGATTACAGGCGTGCACTACCACACCTGGCTAATTTTTGTATTTTTAGTAGAGATGGGGTTTCGCCTTGTTGGCCTGGCTGATCTCAAATTCCTGACCTCAAGTGATCCACCGGCCTCAGCCTCCCAAAGTGCTGGGATTACAGGCGTGAGCCACCCAATCGCAGATTTTTAAAAAACCCTTAATGTATACAATGAGGACTATCAATAATAGTGTATTTTATTTAGCATTTTTGCCAAATGCGTGAGATTACAGCTATTCTTGCCACAGAGACATAATGGGTAACTAAGTGAGCTAATAGATATGTTAATCTGTTCCACTATAGCAACCATTTCACTCTCTATATGTATCTTATACCACGTTATATGTATTAGGTATGCACAACAAAATTTATTTTTTAATTATATTTTTATAAAGTCTCAAAGAGTGCTTCCCAATATTGCACATTAGAATTGTCAGAGGAGATTATAAAATTCTGATGCCCAAGCTCCACTCCAGACAAATTTAATTAGAATCTCTATGATAGGGCTCAAACATCAGCTTAAAAAAAAAAAAAAAACGAAAAGAAAAAAAGCCCTACATAAATCAAATATTCACATGATGTTGAGACAAATTGCCTTAAAACATCCACAAAAATGGACAGAAGCAGAGATGTAAAAGATGAAAACAGCAATGTCTATGAGGATGTTCCTTGTAGCACCATTTATATCGAAAAACAGAACGGTGGCACAATAGAAATATAAATTTAGATAAACAGTAGTCATCTTTTAAAGAGAATATATTGCAATCAATTAAAATAATGATTCTAGAAGGGACTACAAATATGAAAAACAGTAAAATATATAAAGCTAAATAAAAGACAATTGCAAGATTGTATGTTCTCTAAAATTGTGTAAATTATACCTACAAGAGGGCTGGAAGCAGATAATCCGTAAACCCATGGCTTTACATCAGTCTGTGAGTGATGTTTTATTTTCTCTATTATCTATAATTGATATTAAATTTAGTTATAACTAAAATGTAGTAATGCATGTTTGTAGAATAATAAAAAGCAATTCTGATAAAACCTTTAATAAATAAAATCCAAGATAGCAGGTTTGTTATGGTGGTTCCTCTGTAATGGATGTGCTGGGCTAGATGTTATGGAACTGAGACCGTACATGTAACTGTGAGTACGTGCCCGAAACCCACACATTTCCCCCACAGGAAATCCAAGAAGGGAGCTAGAAAGTAAATACAATGAGAATTATATCCTGATAAGCTTCCTGCTGCTTCCTGTTTGGAATCCAGTAGAATCATATAGCAGGTGAGGGCAAAAGAGTACATAAATGAGGCCTTGCACTGGGGACCCACAAGACACAGAGACCAGTCTGTCAATATCTGATAACATTGGTCTTTGATGCATTTGAAAAAAGCAAGCCCTGTGGTTTCCCAATTCTAAAGAAGCCAATTGGGAATAGTTTTTGTATCTTAGGTGCTCCAGTGAGCCAGGCAGTTAAAGATGCTCTTAAGAGTTTGTGACACCAGCATGGGATTAGGAGTTGAGTCACCTGCATGGAGTAGTTAGAACTTGTGGTGAAACTGGTACATTCCAAAAGACAGGAATTAGATGCATGGGCTAGGAAGGAGGGCTTCCAGCAAGAGTGAGACTATAAACAAGCAGGCAAAGGTGAGAGTTTGGCACAAGGAAAACGAGGACATCAAAATGAAGTGAGTGGAGGAGATGTACTGAGGAAGATAAAAGAGGATAGAAGAGAAAAGACAGAAGGGTGAACTTGAGGGCCAAACAAAAAGCAACCTGGACTATTCTGGATCAGCATGAATTAATGAGTACATACTAATGGGCTGATGAAGGAAGCATTGTAAAAATTAAATTGGTCGGGATATGTATGATGAATCTGATAATTTCACACAAAGCCAATATTCCATCAATGCTTTTTGAATTGGTTGATGGAAGTCATGTCTTAATACACAGGTTATCTGAGGACATAAAAAAGGTCCTGCACAGGCAGAGTCTTGTGGTTTATTTGCTTCATGACAGCAAATATGAATCTCAAATATGGCCAAGTATTTCCCTCAGTCTCAAAAGGACCCCAATAAGAATGTTCTGACTAGGAAATTATGTCATCTTAGCCCCACTTTCTAAACAAGGACACTGAGGACTGCCTTCTAAATACAGGTAAAAATAAGGTAAATGCTGGTTTTGCCTCCACCTTGTGATGGAAATGTTTCCATATAGTTAAACAAAGGACTCTTCCTAGCCTCAGGTTGCAACAGCATTATAATTAATAACTGTGATTTGATTATATGGACTACTCAAATCTGTTGACAACTAAAAAGTAACTAGTGTTATGCTTTTCTAAGACAAAATGTGCTAATTACAATAAATCAAAATGGAATAAAAGTGTAATATAGTAATGTATATGATTTAAATCAAACCAAGTTTCTAAAGGTTCTTTACAGAGTCCCTATATGTCTATTTCTGCAAACATGGACCAGAAAAAGAACAACGTCTGGTCTCTTGTTGATTAGGTGGCAGTCTGACCAATATCACAAAAGGAAAGACTTCAGAAGATATTTTTAATTTTTAAGAAAAAGACTGATTCTTACTTTTTCTTTCACAATCCCACCACTAAAAACATCTCTGCAGCTACCACAGTGGAAAGCAGTGAGCAGGTCATGAAATCCTCCACCAGCAGAAGGCACAGGAAAGAGTTCCTGACTGAGTGGCTCTGTAACTTTGGACAGCATCAGAAACAGAGCGATCGGAAACCTGCAAGGCTGAATGTAATCAGCCACAGCCTGATGCTTTGCTGGCTGCAGCAGGCCCCAAACACGCATGGGAACAGGCAGCTGGGAAAGGAGGCTTCCCCAGGGTGAAGGGAAAAGGAAGCGGGAAGGCAACATAATATGAAAATAAACACATTTTGAAATGAATCAAGAATGAGTCCCTTTATGGTTAACAGCAGGTTTTAGCCTTTCATGCTGGGAAATACAAATTTCCCTTGTTTCTGGGGAGAACAACTTCCTTTCCTATGGCCAAGGGCATGTGTGTCTGAGTACATGGAGAAAAAAGGCCCCATCTTCTCCCTGGTTCAGGCCATCTGGACAAGTGTTGCTCTAAATGTAGCACAGTAGGAAGCTGCCTGGGCTATTTAGATGGCAACGGAAATTAAGCATACAAGGGAAGAGTTCAAGAGGCATTATGAAGGGGAAAAGATAACATGTTAGATAATGGGAGTATAGGAAAACAAAAAGTACATGAAAACACATACATGACCAACCACAGCGTTGTAGAGTCTGTTCAGGACTCACACTGACAACTAACCTGAAGAATGATCAGATTTGTGAGTATACCATGGAAATCCAGACACAGACCAAAATCCTGAGAGCTGAAAGTTGGTAGGTGTTAGCCAGCTTTATTAAAATTACTTATGGGGGGAAATATCACCATCACAAAAGTCAGCTCTTCTTTGGGTAACTACTTACTGTCCTTCCTGTCATGTGAGGGGTCTAACATTTAGACCAAGTTTGAAATGCAAAACACACCATGCTCTTAAGTGGGCATTGTGGGAAAATGATCACAACAATTATGACAAACCATCTGCAAAAGCATTTTGGAACCTTTAAAATTTGCTATAAACATTGCTACCATCATTACTGTCCTTGGCGCTTGATGATAATATAAAATATGCTGACTTCTGCCAAAGAAGTCAGAAAACGCCAGTTTTGAAGATCATAGGGTAATTGCGGCCTCTGAGAAACAGAAATAAAAGATGAAATCTGCATCATCTGTACATAGCAAAAAGGGCCAGTATTTATCTTTTTTTATCCAAGGCTTGGGATTCAAGTGAACATTTGAGTCAGTTTCACACCCAGCCTTGTGGGTTTCTGACTGCTCTGTTTCACGATGGCCTTAAGTGAAAATCAAGGCATTATCTGCCTTAAGGTGACTCCTGTTCCCCATCCACCGTGTATCCAGAGCTCAGTGCGGCTGTCAAAAATCCTGTTCCAGCTCCCTGTAAGCAGGGCTGTTTGTAAATATAAAGAGCAAAGGATGAATCAGGTAATTTCATCAGAGAAATATAAATAAGACTAATATATTTGCCTACCTGTCTTATTTCAAGTGGTAAAATGCTTTAGAATGCTTTTTTTTTTTTTCTTTTTCCAAATGCATCCAAGACTCTGTTCATAGATTCCTTGAGTTCACAAATAGGGACAAATTAGTTTCTGGAACAATTTGTTGGCATGTTTTTACTGGAATTCAACCCGAGACTCATGTTTACAGCTTCATACTCCCCTGACAGCTGAAAATATCGTGTGTGTGTGTTCGCAAATGATGTATTAGGGAAGAGTACTGAGATGCTAGAAAAGGCAGACTGCTGAGATAGCTTCAAAATCTGTGTCACAGCCACCAAAAGCTTATTGAAGGTCTTGGTTTCCTTTCCTCTGGCTAAGGTTTTCTATAAGATATAAGAAAATAAAACTGCTGAGCTGAGTTTAAGAATATAGAGACAGGATTTTTCAGAGGAGAGTACAGGTAAACTGGGCATTTAAATGTCCAGAGCACCACAAACTCTTTGAGATTAAACAGAACATAGATGGCATTGCTATTTTTCAGTTGTGCCTGAGTTGATATTTTGGCTCTCGTCATAATGATACAGGCATTTACCAACCACCAGAAGACAGGAAAGTAATGTATCCAAGGAATATTTTTTTGCAATAAAACACTCAACATTTATACTTCTAATGAGCGGTTTATTCTCAATAGTCCTCTGTGAGATAGGTATTAGTACTCCTATTTAAGCCATGATGAAATTGAGGTACAAAAAAAGGAACTTGTCAAAGATCTTAAATAAGATTGATAAGATTTAAACCGGAAACTTTTCTCAAAAACTATAGTTATTTCATTATGCTACATTGCCTAAAAATAAACATTTTAAATGTTAACATCAAATGAACCTCAAAAAACACATGAATAAGCCTAGTTACTTATTTACTAAATAATGCTTTTTTAATTTTTGAAATTTTTAGTGCTTTTGCAAGGAATAGTTTTCACTACATCCACCCCAAGTCTAAGAGCACCGAAAATTCATGTGTACGAAGTGAGTTATTGTGTTAAAATGTGTCACTACTCTATCCTGTTGTGCCTAAATAATCGTCCCAAGGGATTGCCCAAAGATCTTGGCATATTCTCACTAACAGACTCTCCTGTAGGATAACACTGCAACAGCAGGAAACCACAGGGAGAGCAAAGATAGAAAACTAGTCAGCTTCAGTCCAGACTTAAGGACAACGCCCAAAACCCACCTTTGTGGGGACCTTTTATATTTGTAAAGGTATAGATGACATTTGCCAAAATGGATAACTTCTTTGAGTTACTGACTCAATTGCTAAATGAAAAGAGGTATGTTCCATTAACATAATCACTGCCAAATACTAACGGCTGCCATCGCTTCTGCAGTTTCTGATTGTACCTTTAAAAGCTGCCAAGGAAAGCCAAGAGATAATGTTGCTCTCATATATCCAGTGAAAGGAGTATTTGTGGGGAACTTTTGAAAACAAAAGAAAAATATGCTCATTTTAGAAAATTTAGAAAATGCTGTAAAGTATCAAGTATAAAATAATTCATATATAAGGATCTATTTTGATCTATTTCCTTGTCATTATCTATGAATTTACTTTGGTGTACTTCCCTAAAATCTTTATTCTTGGAATACCTATTCTTTAATTAGAATTATTCTGAATATATTATGATTTGATTTTAATTAATATTCCATTGTGGAGATTTTAACAGTTTATTAAATATTAAATGTCTGTGATATTACATACTGCTTATTAACATAACTCAATCATTCCCTTATTGTTAGTCATTGTTTTCAATGTTCACTATTGCAAATACAGTGATAGTGAGCACATTTTATATAAATCTTTATTACATCCCTGATTATTTTCTTAAAATAGCTTCTGAGAGTCATAGAATTGAAATTAATGAGTCAAAGTATGTAATTTAAATGGTTTGATACATACTGATGAACTGCTTTCCTGAAAAGTTGTACCAAGTTGTATTTATGAATTTTCATTTCTAGTCACCATCAAATTTGGAGACTTTTAAAGTTAAGTGTTTCTAAGAGTAACATAGACCTGGAATACATCAATTTCAACATTGAGTATTCATTAGCTTCATGAATGAGTCATCAAAGTGCATGCCACCACTTAACTGAAAGGCAATTCTGTCACTGTGCAATATTTTCTAGTATATTTCCTACCATAGTATAGGTATTTAATAAATATTTGTTAAATGCAATGAATGTCAAACTTGACCTTGGATGTGCCAGTCAATGTGTGTTTTACAGAGGACTTTAACCTAAATATGTATCTCATTATATAATCATAATTACCCAGTGGGAGTTTTATAGATGAGAAAACTGAGGTTCGCTGATGCTTCAGGAGTTGCTTACCGTCATAATTAGTAAATAATGACATTGAACACTAAACTCCCAATTCCTTCAATGGGTTCTCTATGCCACAGCATAAGTTGATGGGGCAAAGGTATTAACATATGTTGTAAATGCTCACTGCTCCACACCAATAAAATGAAAGTATCAACAATCATCAAACACACTATGATTTCTAGAAAGCACCTCTGGATAATAACTCACTTGCTTCACCAAATGTGACATCTACTTTCAAAGAAATCTAACTTATTTAACAGGCTTAGATTTAAATTTGTAAGCAGTACAAAGAAGTGTCAAATCTAGATATAGTTCTCAATTCTTCATGGAGATAGCAATGGTTATTGTCAGGTTAGTAAGATAATAAAAATAATGGTTATCATTTAGTGAAGCCCTATGATGTGCCAAATAATACTGACAATCACTCCATTATTATTCTTATTTCACATAGAAAGGTGAGTTACCAATCCCATGTTATACACCAGCAGTTCTGATACTCTAGGGTGCACCAGTATCAGCTAGAGAGCTTGTTGGAAGGTAGATTGCAGGACTCTGCCTCGTGTATTGCTGATTTAGGAACTCTGGAATGGGGCCTGAGAATGTGCAAGACTCTTAAGTTCCCTAGTGATACTGCAGATCCAGACATTCCCCACTTTGAGACTCAGTGTTTTTTCCCCCCAACAAATGGCAGAGGTAGGAACTGAATCCAGATATTCCTGACTTTAAATTTCAGGCTATTTGCATTATCCCAAGTGGATTTTAATCTAAAGACTGAATTTAAATGGTCTGAGTCTTATTTCACACTTAATTTCATCTTTAAGGCTTGTGCATAAACTTATAAAAGCAGGTCTGAGAAATTTACTTGGAATTCTAAGAAACAGGGACTGAAACAGAATTAATCGAGTTTATGACAAGTTAGTCATCAGCTGCTCACTTTACCTTTCCTATTTCACAGAACAACGTTTTTAAAGCTAAAAGTGACCTTAGACCTCATTGCATTGAACTTTTATTTTATAGATGACCAATCTGGAGGCTAGAAAGTAGAAGCTCCTAAGATGCTTCCATCTTTCCTACTGGTCAAATATCCATGTTTCAAGAAAGCTTAACCTGTTTCTTCTACCACACTATAGAGTCTACCACTTTCTTCTCTGTGTTGTGATTGCTTGTCTTGTGATAAGTGCAACGGTAGAAGTCTTTTTCTGACTTACATTACCACCCATGTTTTACCTTATTGGTTTATAATTTTGTCTCCTCTTCTATGTTAGACCCATCTGTAAACGAGTATTACATTTATGAATCATTTGCATTCAGTTAGAAAGTGCTTGTTGAACTAAGTGGAATTTTATTTTATTCTTTGTTCTTTCTTCACCACTGTATCCATTTCACTGACTCAGTGGAGGAACTCAGTTTCCATACTGAGCTATAAGCAACCAACTTAGCTATTTTCAGCTACCTCTTTAAAGGTTTTCTATTTTCTCACTGTGCTAATCATTTTGAAATCGAAGAACCTCTTTGCTTGTTCCTGAAATGTAATTATTAGTAAATATCTTTGCTTTGCTTACTCCTGAAAGTAATCATCAGTAATTTTTTCCTCTGTTTCAGTATATTTAGCTATTCTAAAATCACTATTATTTTTAGGATGATTGTTCTCCATAATATTTAAGGGATCAAAAGGTATTTTACATATGTTAAATATGTGTGTGGTTATATATATATATATACACACACACACATTTTATGAAAATCTTCTGCACCATTTCTCTTTCAAATACGTCCAACTCCCATTTTCTTAATTAAAATATCAGTCCATTTTTTTACGGACAAAATATGAATTGTTTTGAGAAAGTACAATGGCAGAGTAGACTACAGACACAACCTGAAATTCTTATAATAATGGTCTTTTATTTCTTAGTCTAATTCAAAAGAAATGTGACTTTTAAATCACACAGACTAGACAAAGAGAATTCGCCCAACTACTGCAGTGAAGTCAGCAGAAAAGGAAACCCTGCAGATGCTTTTCTTTGAATTAATGCAAAAGCTGACATTAAAGACCAGCAAGAGTGTAGGAGTGGTTTAATCACACGCCTCTGACATTGCTGACATCTCCTTCTTTGTAATATAGGGTCATACAATAGTCTAAAACCCCTTTCTCAAAAAATGTGTAAACCAGAGGAGCCTTCATGACCCACATACTCAACACTGTCCTAGTGTGGATATTGAAATATACAATGCCATCCCTGAGAGAATGGGTGCAATTCAATAATAATAACAACAACATAATAATAACAGCTACCCTTTAATGGGTGCTTCTTGCATGATAAGCACTTTGCAAATATTTTCTAAATCTAGCCTTGGGAAAAATCCTAAAAAATAGACATACGTACATCAAAGTTACAGTCTCAGAAAGAAGCTGAGAGGGAAGCTTATATATGTGAGGTCACAGAACTAGAGTATGACTCTTTGATTCTAAACCATACTATATTAAAATTGTTAACTACTCCTTTAGAAGTACAAATAAACATCTGCATTTCAATGGGAAGCAGTACATGTTTTTAAGAATGATATTTTAAAGAAATTACTCTGCCAGAGATCAATGAAGAGTTGTTCTATTTTCCATCCAGTAGAAAACTCAAAGCATTTCTGGGCATATCATACACTCAAAAAGTAATCTAACCAATGGAAATTTTCTGTAGTATATACTATATGACAAAGATGCCATTCTGAGACACCGCCCCCGCCCCCTCGGAAAAAACTGAGAAGCAGACATATTAGCAGTGAGAATGTCTCTCTCCTCCCTTGCTATCCTATCTTTCCAATGCAAAAGATGTCTGAATGAAACATGCAACAAAATCTCAATTTCAAATATAGTTTTGATTTTTCTCAATTAAATACTGATGTCACAGATAACAGCTCTTTGGTGACCAAAGTCTACCTCCAAAATTATTTTTTTCAACACCAAACTGTGCCATGAAAATCTTTCTTGATTTAGAAATATTAGACCTCTTCTGGGTTCTTCAAGTTCAGAATGAAAACAGCCAACTTGGTTGCTTATAGCTCAGTCTGGAAACTAAATTATACAGTGAAAAAATGTCTAAGTGCATGTTTGCATTCAGTTACAATGAGGTAGAAAATAATATGCAACATTGTTATTAATTAGTGTTATGAGGATAGTAGCATGCACCATAAATGTTTAGAGCTGTAAGAAACCATGAAGAGAGCAATGATTTATCCCAAACCCCTCTTTCAAGGCACCCAGGAAGGAGAAAAAAATGAAAGACTTGTCTGACTTTGGAGCTACAGGGAATGGGTTCAAGTTCTGGTTTTGCCATTTAGAAGCTGCTTGACCTTGAAGTACCTAACTGACTTGAGCCTCTGTTGTTTCATCTATAAGGTAGAAATAATAATTTATTCATTACAGGATTATTTGAAGGATTCGAGATATGTTATTTAGAATGCCCAGTCTATTATAGATGCTCAAAAGACCAAGAAATTTTGATTCAGAGAGTTTATGGCTTATACAATATTACACAATGGTGCATAGTGGCAGAGCAGAAACCAGAGCCCAAGGCAAGTGCTTTTAATAAAACTGTCTATGAGAGAGATGTAGGCTCTGCCTTCCCTTATTAGTGATGGTTAGAATTAGTTTGTTTCATTTAATACTTGTTGTTTTAGTCAGTTCTAATGCTGCTGATAAAGACATACCTGAGACTGGGTAATTTATAAAAGAAAGAGGTTTAATAAACTCGCAGTTCCACATGGCTGAGGTCTCACAATCACAGTGGAAGGTGAAGGAAAAGCAAAGGCACATCTTACATGGAGGCAATTAAGAAAACTTAGGCAGGGGAACTCCCATTTATAAAACCATCAGATCTCATGAAACTTATTTACTACCACGAGAATAGTATGGGGGGAACTGCTCCCATGATTCAATTATCTCCACCTGGCCCCACCCTTGACACGTGGGGATTATTACAATACAAGGTGAGATTTGGGTGGGGACACAGTCAAACCATATCACTTGTTATTTGTAGCTTTTTGTTGATGTCTTCATTTGTTTGTTGTTTAGCTATTTCTAGGCTAAAAGACAAATGAAAGTAAAAGAGAGTGATAACTGTCCCTTGCAGTTACTGCACACGCTTGTCTGAAACGAGAGCCCTGGCTACTCTAAAGAGAGAAATACACAGGGTCAGAACCAATGAATGGACAGCTCTGGGACACAGTGAATGCCCTGTATGCCTGAAAGATGTGAGAATCCCATGGCAATGCACTTGGGCATGCATTCTGTGCAAAGTGCCTCTTCCTCTGAGTCAATAAAGAAATGACAGTGTCGAGTCAACCTCTTGTTAACTTAATATGCCAACAACCATCTTATAACTGAAAATAGGATTAAGAACACTGAGAGAAACTTCAGCCAGGAGCCTAAAGTACCATTGCTTTGCTGAAGACTAGGCTAATCAGGAGCCTGGTAGTCCACAGGCACACAAAACCAAACCCCAGGATGCCTGAGTCAAGGTAATTACAGCTGTGGATGTCCATCCTATCTGACAATCAAGATTTGGGCAACCCTTCCAAAACTGTGCTTCTGCTTTAGTTTTAATTTTTAATTATTACTTAATATTGACTAGGTAAAAAGAATGTTTAGAAAATGCATGTGAATTATGAAGAAAATTTATGCAAATGTATACTCACTACCTAATTCAAGCAAAAGGATGCTCCCTCTCCTTTTTTGGAGGGCCCTCTCAACTCCCTTCAATTCCTTCCTGCTCAGAGTGAAGCACAATCTTCTGAATGCATCATTCTTTTGCTCCTCTTCAAAGTTTTGCCACATATGCTTTATATACCTAAGATAGTATTGTTTAGTTTTACATGGTTTTTGAATGTTATATAGCGTCACACAAAATTTTTATATAAATGTTTTCCTCACATATGTTCCTGAGAGTCATTTTTGTTACTTAATAGTTAAAATTCTCTATTATTCATAATTCTCTAGTGTTCTAGAATGTGAATGTACCATGATTTATTTATTCATTTTACTATTGAGCTTCTGAATGGCTTCAGCTATCTATTTTGAACATTCTTGGCCATGTCTCCAGAAGCACATGCAAGAGTCACTCAAGTCTCTTCCATAGTCTCTCACATGAGGTTTGCCTTCAGAATCCACATCACTCCAAATGCTCATCAACACTTAAAATTACAAGCCGCTATAAAATGGATCTTCTTGATTTAATTTGCATTTCCATAATCGCTAATGAGATTGAGCACATTTTTATGTTTCTTTGTCATTCATTTTTCTTTTGTCAAATATTTATGCATGTCTTTTATCCATTTTCTTTTGAGTTTTCTTTTTGTTATTAAATTTATTGAGTTGAATTATAATTCTTTGTTGGTTTTGTGTATTGCAAATATTTCCTTCCCCATTGTGGTTTGTGCTTGTTTTAAAACTAGTGTTGTTAAACAGACATTTTTAATTTTAATGTAGTGAAATTCATCTATTATTCCCTTTGAGATTTGTACTTTTTGTGTCCTGTTTAAGAAACTTCTCTCTACCCTGGAGTTATAAATATATTCTCCCATGTTATCTTGTAAAATTTTATAGTTTTGCCTTTCACATAGCTGTTTAAATTTTCATATGGTTTCTAATTGCTTCCACACAATTTTTTAAAGCCCTTATTTCTCCAATTAGTTGCTCTACTAGCTTCAAGCAAAATTATATTTCCACATAAGTGTGCTTCTTTTGGTGGACCATTGCAATCAATTCCAGCAGTCATCTTCTCTCTCTCTGCACCAGGACCACACACTGTCTAATTTTCTGAGTTTTGTCTTATCTGAGACAAATGCTTCAACCTTTATACTTCTTCAGGGGTATTTTGGCCCTTTGAGGACTTTTTCACATACATACATACATATATATATTATGGAAATATATATATTAATAATCTTTCAAATGTATTAGTATGAGGTTATTCATATTATATTGTTTTTAAAATCTCTAACTTCTGTAATATACACATATATATGTATGTATGTACATATATATGTTACCATAATATATATGTGTGTATATATTATGGAAATACAAATATATATATGTATGCCATATATATATATGAATCAGCTCATCAAATTTCACCAGAGCACCTGTTGATTTTTTTTTTATTGGCACTACATTAACTTTATAGATCAGTTTACAATGATGCTATAGATTCACCTATAGCTCAATTAGCCTTTCAATATTGAGTCTTTGTATGAGGTCTAGTAGTAGAGTTTTACTATTTTTTCCATGAGGTTCTTGCTTATACTTTGTTATATTTATTCCAAAGTATTTTACATTCTAATGCTCTTTTAGGTGGCATCATTTAAAATTACTTTTGAATGAAATTTTCTACCCACAGTATGTAAAAATACAAATTGATTTTTTAGAACTACCATATGATTCAGCAATCCCACTTCTGGGTATATAGCCAAAGGAAATAAAATCAGTATGTCAAAGAGACATCTGCACTCCCATGTTCACTGCAGCATCATTTACAATGGCCAAGATATGTAATCAACTTTAATGTCCATCAACAGATAAATGAGGAAAATATTATATACACAATGCAATACTATTCAGCCTTAAATAAGAAGGAAATCCTATCATTTGTGAAAATATGGATGAATCTGAAGGAAACTATGTTAAACCATCTCATTTATATGTAGAATATATTAAATTTTTAAAAGCTGAACTCATAGAAGCAGAGAGTAGAACAGTGGTTACCAGAGGTTGAAGGTTGGGAAGAATAGGGAAATGACAGTCAAAGGATACAAACCCTCAGACAGGAATAAGTTCAAGAGATCTACTGTACAACATGGTGACTACAGTTGGTAACAATATATTGTGTTCTTGAAAATTGCTAAGAGGGTAGATTTTAAGTGTTCTCACCAAAAGAAAAGTATGGGAGGCAATGGATATGTTAATTAGCATCATTTAGCCATTCTACAATATAGACATATTTTAAAACCACATGTTATACATGATAAATATATACAATTTTGCCAGTAAATGTATTAGTCTGATTTTACACTGCTGATAGACATAGCCGAGACTGGGAAGAAAAAGAGGTTTACTGGACTTACAGCTCCACATGACTGGGGAGGCCTCACAATCATGGCAGAAGGCAAGGAGGAGCAAGTCACGTCTTACATGGATGGCAGCAGGAAAAGAAAGAGGTTGTGCAGGGAAACTCCTGTTTTTTAAAACCATCAGATCTCATGAGACTTATTCACCATCACGAGAGCACCATAAGAAAGACCCACCCCCATGATTCAATTACCTCCCACCAGGTCCCTCCCACAATATGTGGGAATTCAAGATGAGATTTGGGTGGGAACATAGCCAAAACATATCAGTAAATAAATATACAACTGATTTTTATATCTAGATAAACTCTTATAATCTCAATAATTTGTGGATAGATTTTGTTTTGTTTTTCCATGATCATGCCATCTCTGAATAATTTTTCTTTCTCAATCTTAATCCCTTTATTACTTCTGCCTTACCAAATTGACTTGGACTTCCAGTATAATATTAAATGTAAGTGGTGATAGCTGACATTTTTGTTTTATTCCTAATCATAAAAAGAACACTTTCAATGTTTTAACAAGAAGTATGATGTTTACCATAGTTGTTCTATAGGTATATTTTCTTGAATTCCAGAAGTACATTTTATTGCTAGTGTCCTAACAGTTTTTATCATAAATGTATACTGAATTTTGATAACTTCTTTTCCTGCCTCCATTGAGATCACAAGATTCTTACTCTCCCTTAATCGGCTAATATGGTGAATTAAATTATAATTTCAAACTAACTCTGCAATGCTGGAACACCCTCCAATTAATCATGTATTATCTTTTTATGATTGCCGTAATCAGTTTGCTAATATATTATTTTAGGATTTTTGTAATTATGTTCATAAATGAGATTGGGCTGTAATTTTCCTTCCTTGCACAGTCATAGACTAGGTTTCATATATAAAAGGAGTTGAACACATTCCTTGTCTATATGATACAGGATTCACAATATTGAAATCATTTGTTTTCTTGGTGCTAGCAGAACACATAGATAAGAACTCTCTGGTTCTGATATTTTCATTGAGGGAATATTTTTGAACTGTTCTTTTAATTTGTTGTAGCTATGTGGCAATTAAGGGTTGTTGGGTTTTTTTAGTCATTTTTGTTATGTACATTTTTTTCCCCAGAAGTTTGTCCTCTCATCAAAACTTTCAAATTTATTAATATGAGGTTATTCATATATTATTCTATTGTTTTTAAAATCTCTATAACTTCTGTAATTGTCTCTTTTATTCATATTGTTTACTTGTGTCTTCACTCTTTTTATGATCAATCTTGACAGTGGTTTTTCAATTTTATTAGGTCATTCCAAGTGAATCTTTTGGCTTTGTCAATCTACTCTATTATATGTTTGCCCTCTATTATATTCTTTATATCACTTCCTTTTTTCCAGTATTTTCTTCGTGTTTACATCATTCTTTTTCATCTTAAGTAAGCAGCCTAGGTCATTAGCTTGGAGGCTTTTCTTTCACAATACAAATAATTAAGTATCATTTTACCTAAATTCCCCACGTTAAATGCAATGTAGTTTATTATTTCTCAGTTCAAGATATTTTCTTATAATTGTTTAACTTGTGAATTACTTAGGAATATGTTTCTAAATTTATGAAAATATGTGATTTTTTTTAGTTGTATCTGTGGGGAATTCAGGGCACCTGTCAGCCGTTGGTAATGGATCTTCACCTTACATCACTCTCTCCCCAACTGGGACTGTATATTCCTTATGATTGCACTTCACTCAATTTCCAACTATAGTCCAGTGACCTCATTGCTGTGGAAATGAAGCATTGCTTTGAACACTACATTCCTTAACTGGGCCAGCCCACTTTCAGAGAGTCACATGTCCTCTCTCTCAGCAATTTCACCTCTTCCCACAGCTCAACACTGCCAACAATGTGCTCCAACCATCCTTCAAACTAACCACCAGAAAACACGGAACCACCAGAAAACACGGGACCACTCAACACCAAAAATGTTGATCCTTCCTACTGTTTAGCAAACATCATTGTCTTGCCTCACTTACCAGATCATTCTCCTTGGGAAAAAAAAGACCACCTAGGATGTCATCCAGGTTCTGCAAGGATAACTAAACATGTACCACAGGAAACAGCTGTGTGGGCTGTCCTATTTTTCTGGCTCCCAATTGTTTCTCTTTTATTCTCATTTTCCATGCCTACCCTAGTGCTTTATTTGGATCCCAAACTATCTTGAGTGCCAAGCCCACACAGGCTGGGACAAGCTTTACTTTTATCATTAACTGGAAACAAAGAAAATCTACACTGAAGGTGTATTTCAAATTCAACTTTCTTATTCAAATATACTTATATTTTAAAATTAACATAAAATTGTATATTTTTACCTTGTAGAACACGACGTTTTGAAGTACATATACATTTTGGAATGGTTAAATCTAGCTAACTAATAAATGCATTGCTTCACAGGATTATCATTTTTGTGGTGAGAACACTTAATAGACACTCAGCATTTTTCAAGAATACAATATATCATTATTAACTATAGTCAGCTTGTTGTACAATAGACCTCTTGAATTTATTCCTCCTATCTAACTGTAATTATGTATCCTTTGACCAACCTCTCCCCAATTTATCATCCCCCATCAAGTTAAACTTCTGTCAAGCAACTGGAGGAACATGAGGTTTTATAACAAAATTTGTCAGAATGAGTTGTGGAAGTTGCTGAATTGAGGGCAAAGGGTTTAGTATTCCTGATTTGAAATGCTTGGGACCAGAAATATATTGGACTTTAGATTTTTCTAGATTTTGGAACAGTTCCATATACATAATGAAATTTCTTGAGGATGGAACCATTCTAAACATGAAATTTATGTTTCATATGTTCCTTATATGCATAGACTGAAGTTAGCCTTATACAGTATTTTTAATAATTTTGTACACCAAAGTTTTGATGGCAGTTTGACTGTAATCCATCACATGAGCTCAGGTGTGGAATTTTCCACTTGTGGTGTCATATTCATGCTCAAAAAGTTTCAGATTTTGGAATATTTCTGATTTTGAATTCTCTAGGAATGCTCAACCTGTATTATGAGCGGTAAATGACTAGTTCAGTGCTCACAGGGCTGTGTAAGGATGCTCTGCTCTTTTAAAAAATAAAAATTCTACATATTTAAAGTGTACAACATGCTATTTTAATATAGTGAAATAATTACTAAGTCGAGAGTTAACATATGCAGCATCCCACATAATTTTTTGATTTTTGCTTTTTCTGTTTGCTTGTTTTGTGGTGAAGGTACCTGAAATCTACTCTCTTAGCAAATTTCCAATCTACAAAAAAAATTATTAACTATAATCATCATTCTATACGTGAGATCTCTAGGCTCATTCTTCCTATGTGGTTGCAAATTTGTACCTTTGATCATCTTTCTGTTTCTCTTAACCTTCCGTCCCTTGTAACCACCATTCTACTCTCTACTTCTACGTTATTTTTTTTCTATTTCATATATAAATGAGATCATGCAGTATTTGTCTTGCTGCCTCTGGTTTATTTCACTTAGCACTATGTTTTCCAAGTTTATCCATGTTGTCACAAATGATTGGATTTCCTTTCTAAGGCTGGATAACACTCCATTGTGTTTATACACATTGTCTTTATCTGCCCATGCAAAAATGAACACTTGATTCCAATATCTTAGCTATTGTGAATAATGCTGTAATGAACACGAGAGTGCAAAGACTTTTTGCAGTACTGATTTCATTTCTTTTGGGTATAAACCCTGAAGAGAGATTGCTGGGTCATATACTAGTTCTACTGTAATACTTTTGAGGAGACTTCATACTGTTTTCCATAATAGCTGTACCAATGTATATACCCACCAACAGCATACAAGGGTTGTCTTTTCTTCACACCCTGCCAACACTTTTTTCATCTTTTTGATAATGGCCATTTTAGCAGGTGTGAAGCAGTATTTCATTGTGCTTTTAATTTGCATTTCCCTGATGATTAGTAATGTTGAGAATTTTTTCATATACCTTCTGGCCATTTGTATGTCTTCTTTTGAGAAATGTCTATTCAGATTTTTTGCCCATTTTTTGATTAGGTTGTTTTCTTGCTATTGGGTTGAGAACCTTATATACTGTGGATATGAACCCCTTATCAGATGTATGGTTTACAAATATTTTCTTCCATTCCGTAGGTTGTCTTTTCACTCTGTTAATTGATTCCTTTGCTTTACAGAAACTTTTAAATATAATGTAACTCCATTTGTCTATTTTTTGTTGTTGCCTGTGCTTTGGGGATCATATTCAAAAAATCATTAGACCAATGTCATAGAGCTTGTTCTCCATGTTTTCTTCTAGTGTTTTTATAATTTCAGTTCTTACATTTAAGTCTTTAATCCATTTTGAGTTTATTTTTGTACATGGAATAATTGTCCAATTTCATTCGATTGCATGTGCAAATCCAGTTTTCCCGACATCATTTATTGAAACGACTATCCTTTCCCCATTGTGTTCTTTTGGTGACCTTGTCAAAAATTAGTTGACTGAATATGCATGGGTTTGTTTTCTGTGCTCTCTATTCTGCTTCATTGTCCCATGTGTCTGTTTTTATGCCAACACCATACTATTTTGACTACAATAGCTTGTAAGGTAATGAGGCTTTTAACTTTGTTCTTCTTTCTCAAGTTTCTTTGTGTATTTGGGGCCTACTGTGATTCCATACAAATTCTACGATTTTTATTTCGTTGAAAAATGCCATTAAATTTTTGAGCAGAATTGCATTGAATATGTAGGTCACTTTGGGTAGTATGGACATTCTAACAATATTAATTTTCTAATCCATGAATGGGAAGTATTTTTCTATTTATTTGTATCTTCTTCAGTTTTTTTTTAATCTATGTTTTATAGTTTTCAATGTACAGGGCTTTTATCTCCTGGGTTAAATCTATCCCTAAGTACTATATTCTTCTTGACATGGTCTAAGTGAGATTTTTAAAAATTTCCTTTTCCAGTAGATTGTCATTGATGTAAGGAAACACAACTGATTTGTCTATGTTGATTTTATATCCTGCAACTTTACTGAATTAGGTATTAGTTCTAACAGTTTTTTATGAAGTTTTTAGAGGGAATTCTTCGAGTTATCTTTTTTATTCAATTATATACATATTATAAGTTGAATATAAAGCAGTTAAAGAATCAAACAGATATGAAATTCATCATTTGAAATGTGTTATGTGGCCCACTTGCTTGCTCAGAAAAAAATATGTCTTCTACAGTTTGAAGCTTATAAATTATGTTGTTAAAGCACCATTATCATCAACATTCTTGTCTACAAATTTTATCAGTCATTAAAATGCGTGTGTTTAAATCTCCGACGGTGCTACTGTTTTCTTAATTTTATTTGTATTTGGCTAGTTCTGGCTTTATATAGTTTCCAAGCCATATATTAGGTGCTTAGAAGTCTAGATTATTATAACTTCTTGGTTAATTGAGATTTTATCATTATAAAATTGATTTTTATCCTCAGTAATATTTCTTAAAGTCTGTTTTGATTAATAATACTATAGCTATTTCAGCTTTAGTTTGGTATTTTTCCTATACATGACTTCATATTCTTTGATTTTTAAACTATTCTATATCCTAACATTCCAGATAGGTCATTTGTAAGTTCTATGGAACAGGATTTAGGTTTATTGGTCTGATAATCTTTCACTTTTAAGAGGAGCACTTAAACCACTTAATTTTATCATTACTACTAATGTGCTACATTACTAACTTTGGTACTTATTTTTAAATCATTTTTCTTCCATATTTTTCGTTGCTCTTTTTTCTTTCTGCATTGACGGGGGCATGGGGGGGACTTAGAAAAAAATGGCGGATAGGAAGCAAAACTAACTTGTAGGTCCCATTCGGATGGGCACAGCAGCATATGGAGACTCACATTGTAAACTTTTGCTCCAAGAACTACTGCAGGAACATACCAGAAAGGCCAAGAGAATAGACAGACCCTTTGAAGGAGGTAGAATGGCACCTCAAGCTCCATAAGACAGCCAAGGAACTATGTCAGCTTGTTCTCAGTTGGGAGGAGTGTAACCCGGGGCAAGTTCTCAACCCTGATCACCAACTCTCTGGAATTAAACTCCCTGCTGTTGTGGGAGCTCGGTGGGAGTGAGACCTGCTTTTCAGGCTGCCAGCTGCATGGGAGCTGGGTGAGGCCTGCGGCTCCTGGCTTTCCATCATGTCCCTGGCAACCTGTGTGATGCAGCAGAGGCAGCCATTATACCCCTGAGAACATAACTCTGCTGGTGTGTAAACCACACTCTCATCCCCCACAGCAGCTGCAGCAAGCCCCGCCCGTGGAGAGTCTGAGCTTAGACATACCCAACCCTGCCTTCACCTGATGGTCTTTCTCTACCTGCCCTGGCAGCCGAAGACAAATGTCAAAAACTCCTGGGAGTTCTATGGCCCTGCCCATAGAACTCCTCCTGAGAAAACAGAATACTTATCCGAAGAGGACCCTGGGGCAAGCTTGTATCCTCCCTTTATTACTGCAGCAGATGCACTCTTGAACTCACCACCTCCTGGCTGGAGGCCAACCAACAAAAATGCAGCACACTTAACAAAAATACTACCAAGGACCCTCATAAAGCCTGCTTCGCTCCCCTGCTACCTCCATGGGAGCAGGTGTTGCTATCCACTGCTGAGAGACCTGAAGATGGATATCATCACAGGACTCTGCACACACTCCCCAGTACCAGCCCAGAACCTAGTAGCTCCACTGGGTAGCTAGATCCAGAAGAAAAACACCACAGTTCGGGTTTCAGGAAGATTCCTAGGGGAAGAGGGACAGCACCATATCAAAGAAGCACCCTGAGGAACAACAACAACAACAAAAACCTGAACAACAGCTCTTGAGTCTCAGATATTCCCTCTGACATAGTCTACCCAAATGAGAAGGAACCAGAAAAACAAACTGGTAATATGACAAAACAAGGTTCTTTAACATCCCCAAAAGATCACACTACCTCACCAGCAATGGATCCAAACCAAGACAAAATCTCTGAGTTGCCAGAAAAAGAATTCAGAGGGTGGATTATTAAGCAAATCAAGCAGGCACCAGAGAAAGGTGAAGTTCAATTTAGGAAAAACAGGATATGAATGGAAAAATCTCCAGTGAAATAGATGGAATAAATTTAAAAACAAGCACAACTTCTGGAAATCAGGGACGCACTTAGAGAAATGCAAAATAAACTGAAAAGTGTCAGCAATAGAATGGAACAAGTAGAAGAAAGAATTTCAGACCTCAAAGACAAGACGTTCAAATTAACCCAATCTGACAAAAACAAAAAATAATTTTTAAAAAATGAACAAAGCCTCCAAGAATTTGGGGATTATATTAAGCAACCAAACCTAAGAATAACTAGTGTTCCTAAGAAAGAAGAGAAATCTAAAAGTTTGGAAAATTTATTTGAGGAAATAATGAAGGAAAACTTGTCTGGTCTTGGAGATCTAGACATTCGAATACAAGAAGCTCAAATAACACCTGGGAAATTTGTTGCAAAAAGATCATCTCCTAGGCACATAGTCATCAGGTTATCTAAAGCCAAGACAAAGGAAAGAATCTTAAGAACTATAAGGCAAAAGCATCAGGTAACCTATAAAGGAAAACCTATCAGATTAACAGACTTCTTAGCAGAAACCCTACAAGCTAGAAAGAATTTGGGTCCTATCTTTAGCCTCCTTAAATAAAACAATTATCAGCCAAGAATTTTCTATCCAGCAAAACTAAGTTTCAAAAATGAAGGAAAGAGACAGTCTTTTCCAGACAAACAAATGCTGAAAGAATTCACCACCATGAAACCAGCACTATAAGAACTGCTAAAAGGAGATCTAAACCTTGAAACAAATCCTCAAAATACACCAAAATAGGACCTCCTTAAAGTATAAGTGTCACAGGACCTATAAAATAATAACACAATTTAAAAAAAGGTATTCAGGCAACAAATAGCATGATGAAAAATCAGTGACTCACATCTTAATACTAACATTAAATGTAAATGGCCAAAATGCTCCACTTAAAAGATACAGAATGACAGAAAATAAAAACTTACCAACCAAATGTCTGCCCTCTTCAAGAGACTCACCCGACACATAGGACTCACATAAATTTAATGTAAAAGGGTAGAAAAAGATATTGCATGCCAATAGACACCAAAAACGAATAGGAGTAGCTATTCTCATATCAGATAAAACAAACTTTAAAGCAACAGCAGTTAAAAAAGACAAAGAGGGACATTATATAATGGTAAAGGGCCTTGTCCAACAGGAAAATATCACAATTCTAAATATGTATGTTCCTACCACTGGTGCGCCCAAACTTATTAAACAATTACTAATAGACCTAAGAAATGAGATAGAAAACAACACAGTAATAGTAGGGGACTTTAATATTTCACTGACAGCACTAGACAGGTCATCAAGAAAGAAAGTCAACAAAAAAACAAGGGACTAAAACTATACCCTAGAACAAATGGATTTAACAGATATTTACAGAAGATTCTACCCAACAACTACAGAATACATATTCTATTCATCAGTGCATGGAACTTTCTCCAGGATAGACAATATGATAGGCCACAAAACAAGTCTCTGCAAATTTAAGAAAATTGAAATTCTATGAAGTACTCTCTCAGACCACAGTGAACTAAAATTCAAAGTCAACTCCAAAAGAAACCCTCAAAACCAAGCAAATACATGGAAATTAAATAAGTTGCTTCTGAATGATCATTGTGTCAACAATGAGATTAAGATGGAAATTTAAAAATTCTTTGAACTGAACAATAACAGTGACACAATCTATCAAAATCTTTGGGATACAGCAAAACCTGTGCTAAGAGGAAAGTTCATAGCATTAAATGTCTACATCAGTCTGAAAGAGCACAAATAAACGAACTCAAGGAACTAGAGAAACAAGAACAAACCAAAACCCAGTAAAAGAAAATAAATAACCAAGATCAGAGCAGAACTGAATAAAATGGAAACAAAAAGATAAATGAAACAAAAAGTTGTTTCTTTGAAAAGATAAATAAAATGATAGACCATTAGCAAGACTGACCAAGTAAAGAAGAAAGGAGATCCAAAAAACTCAATTAGAAACAAAATGGGAGACATTACAACTGATACTACAGAGATACAAAACATCATTTAAGGCTACTATGAACACCTTTACATGCATAAACTAGAAAACCTAGAGGATATGGATAAATTTCTGGAATTATACAATCCTTCTAGATTAAATCAGGAAGAAATGGAAACTCTGAACAGACCAATAACAAGCAGCAAGATTGAAATGGTAGTTAAAAAGTTACCAAAAAAAAAAAAAATTCCAGGATTAGAAGGATTCACAGCTGAATTCTATCAGACATTAAAAGAAGAATTGGTACCAATCCTATTGACACTGTTCCAAAAAATGGAATCTCCCCTAAATAATTCCATGAAGCCAGTATCACCCTAATACCAAAACCAGGAAATGACATAACAAAGAAAGAACACTACAGATCATTATCCCTGATGAACATATATGCAAATATTCCCCCCAAATCATTCTATGAAGGGAATCCCCAACAAATCAATCTATGAAACCAGTATCATCCTAATACCAAAACCAGGAAATGACATAACGAAGACAGAAAACTACAGATCAATATCCCTGAAGAAAAGAACATACATGCAAAGATTCTCAACAAAACACTAGCTAACCAAATTCAACAGCATATCCAAAAGATAACCCACCATGATCAAGTGGGTTCCATACCAGGGATGCAGGGATAGTTTAACATAGGTAAGTCAATAAATGTGATACACCACATAAACAGAATTAAAAACAAAAATCAAACAATTATATCAATAGATGCAGAAAAAATAGCAAAATCCAGCATTGCTTTGTGATTAAAATACCCAGCAAAATCAACATACAGGTGACATACCTTAAGGTAATGAAAGTTATCTACAACAAACTCACAGCCAACATTATACTGAATGGGGAAAGGTTGAAAGCATTCCGCCTGAGAACTGGAACAAGACAAGGATGTTCACTTTCACCTTTCTATTCAACATAGCTCTGGAATTCCTAGCCAGAGCAATCAGCCAAGAGAAAGAAATTAAGCACATCCAAATCAGTAAAGAAGAATTCAACTGTTGCTATTTGCTGATGACATGATCGTATACCTACAAAACCCTAAAGACTCTTCAAGTTTCTAGAACTGATAAATTCAGCAAAGTTTTAGCATACAAAATTAATGTACACAAGTCAGTAGCCCTGCTATATGCCATCAGTGACCAAGCTGAGAATCAAATCAGGAATGCAACTCCTTTCACAATAGCTACAAAATAAAATATTTAGAAATATACCTACCCAAGCATGTGAAAGACTTCTACAAAGAAAACTACAAAACATTGCTGAAAGAAATCCTAGATGACACAAACAAATGAAAACACATCCCATGCTTATGGATGGGTAGAATCAGTACTGTGAAAATGACCATACTGCCAAATGCAATCTACATATTCAACGTAATTCCCATCAAAATACTAACATCATTCTTCACAAACTAGAAAAAACAATCCTAAAATTCATGAAACTAAAAAAGAGCCCACACAACCAAAGTGAGACCAAGTAAAAGGAACAAATCTGAAGGCATCTCATTACTCGACTTCAAACTATACTATAAGTCCATAGTCACCAATACAGCATGGTATTGATATAAAAATAGGCACATAGACCAATGGAAGAGAATAAAGAACCCAGAAATCAAGCCAAATACATACAGCCAACTGAGCTTTGACAAAGTAAACAGAAACATAAATGGGAAAAGACACTCTATTCAACCAAATGTACTGGGAAAATTGGCAAGACACATGAAGAATGAAACTGGATCCTTATCTCTCACCTTACACAAAAATCAATTCAAGATGGATCAAAGACCTAAACCTAAGAGCTGAAACAATAAAAATTCTAGAAGGTAACATGGGAAGAACTCTTCTAGACATTGGCTTAGGCAAAGACTTCATGACCAAGAACCCAAAAGCAAATGCAACAAAAACAAAGATAAACAGATGTGACTTAATTAAACTAAAAAGCTTCTGCACAGCAAAAGAAACAATCAGCAGAATAAACAGACAACCCACAGAGTGGGAGTAAATAGCTGCAAAGTATGCATCTGACAAAGGATGAATATCCAGAATCTAAAAGGAACTCAAACGAATCAGCAAGCAAGAAACAAACAATCCTATCAAAAAATGGGCTAAAGACATGAATAGAAATTTCTCAAAAGAACATATAAAAATGCCCAACAAATATATGAAAGTAACGCTCATCATCAGGGAAATACAAATCAAAGCCACAATGTGATATCACCTTACTCCTGCAAGAATGGTCATAATCAAAAAATCAAAAAATAATAGATTTTGAGGTGGATGTGGTGAAAAGGGAACACTTCTGCATTGCTGGTGGGAATGTAAAGTAGCATAACCACTATGGAAAATAATGCAAAGATCCCTTAAAGAACTAAAAGAACTACCATTTGATCCAGCAATCCCACTACTGGGTATCTACTCAGAGGTAAATAAGTCATATGAAAAATATACTTGCACACACATGTTTATAGCAGCACAATTCACAATTGCAAAAATATGGAACCATCGCAAAAGCCCATAAATCAATGAGTGGATAAAGAAAATGTGGTATATATACACCATGGAATACTACTCAGCCATAAAAAGGAACAAAATAATGGCATTCGCAGCAACCTAGATAAAATTGGAGACCATTATTCTAAGTGAAGTAACTCAGAAATGGAAAACCGAACATCGTATGTTCTCACTCATAAGTGGGAGCTAAGCTATGAGGATACAAAGACATAGGAAAGATACAATAAGGCTTTGGGGACTAGAGTGAAAGGGTGGTGTGGGTGACAGATAAAATAATACACTGGGTACTGAGTACACTACTTGGCTGATGGGTGCACCAAAATCTCAGAAATCATAACAAGTGAACATATTCATGTAACCAAACACCACCTCTTCCTCAAAATATATTGAAATTTACAATTTTTTTGTAAATTCAAAAAAATTTATAAAAAATTTTTTAAAGAAATTTAATAAAGTATCAAGGTCATAAACAAAGACAAACTGAAGAAACTTACGGCTTAAATGACATTAAAGAGATATGACAACTAATTGCAAAGCATGATCCTAGATTGAATTCTGGTCTGGAAAAAAATATATTAACATAATGTATATTATATGTTATAAAAATATATAATGTATATAAATATGTATAATAAAATACATTAATATATTATTGTGATAAATGAAAAAATAAATTGATTTTTTAATCTTTTTAGTCTACTAGTAAGGATGTCATATACTCTAGCTCTCGTTTTTGTGCATGTGGTTACCTAGAAACCTAGATATTATAATACTTATCAAAGCAAGAAACATATTTAACTGTTTACCTTCTCCCAAACGAGTACTTTAGAATTAACCCCAGTCATCCAACCCAGACTTATAATTACTATTATTGTATGTTTTAGTTCTGTTTTTAAAATCTTCTTTAAAATGTTTATTTTGATTTTAATACCTGTTTTTCTCATTCCTTCTTTCACCTCAGTTCCTCCAACTAGGATAATTTCTCTTCCTGAAGTAACTCTCTGTTGGTTGCAAATTCCCCAATTCTTTATCTGAAACTGTCCTTATTTCATCTTGTTATTGACAAATTTTTTTTATTGTGTACCAAATTTGAAATTGATGGTCACTGTATTTTCTCTCAGTTCATTTAAAAATTATTCTATTTCTACTTTTATTGTTGTGAAGAAAGCCACTGTCAGTCTAATTGTCACTCAGTTGAAAGTAACAGTTTGGTCTCTGGCTGTTCTTAAGCCCTTTCCTTTTGTTATTAAAATATTTTAGTTAAAAAATATTTTATAGTTTTATTACAATATGTCCAGATATACATCTATTTTGCTTGGTATTTCAGGTGCATTCTGAGTTTGTGGATTCATATCTTTCATTTATTTGATAAAACTGATTATTAGCTCTTAGGATTTTCCTCTGCTATATACGACCTCCCTTTTTCTTCTACATGATTAACTATATTTAGACCTTTTCATTTTATATTCCATGAGTCTTTTCTTTCAAATTTGCCACTTCTTTGTCTTTCAGTACACATTTTAATATCTTCAAATGTGTCTTCTAATTCTTATTTTAAATGTATCTAATCTGCTGTCAAATTTACCTATTGAAGTTTTAATTTCAACTAATTTTAGTTCTAGGAATTCTTTTTAAATATTTGGCCAATTTTAACATACTTTTGTCATTTCATTTATATCTTTAAACATACTAAGCATTGTAATTTATATATTATGTGTCTGATAATGCCAACATGCCAATCCTTTGAAGATTTTCTTGTTTCTTTCTCGAGGCATCATGTCAGGCCTCATGATTTTTGATGAAGAGATCATAATTTCTTGAAGTTTCCTCTGTGGAGAATTTCTGAGGCCTATGCTGAAAGATTTTTCTAGGGATGATCTGCATTTACTTCTGCCAGTACCTGGGGATACTAGCTCAGAATCCTGTTAAACTGAGTAATTTTATTGTTTTCCAGACCACCTGGGTGGTATGAATATAGGCTTCAAACCAGTTCAATGCTGTCAGGTATGAATTAACAGGAAGACTGTTTCCCTGTACTTAGTACCAAGGTTCAAATCCAGTAATTTTCCATGAAGATCCTTAGAGATGGGTGGGAAAAGCATGTTTATTTCACCCTTACACTGAAGGTGTGTGGTTTCAGTTTTCCAGCTTTATACAGAGGGAGATCTTGTTCACTATTATCAGTGGTCCCTAATCTTTGCCACTTGTCACTTCTGTACCTGTGAGATTTGTTAAATGAAGTGTAGCCTAAAGCTGATTCTTACATATTTAAGGTTGGTCTAAAAGTTTTTCTGTACACTGTGAACCACAACAAGTGGAGGTATATACAGACTATAGCCTACACCTGTGCCAATCACTGAGTTTTGGCCAATCAGATATAACCAACTGTTTGAACAGTGTTCAAATAAGGCAAATGCCAAGCTGTAACCAATCCAGCTGTTTCTGTACCTCACTTCCATTTTCTGCATGTCACTTTCCTTTTGCTGTCCATAAATCTTCCACCAAGTGGCAGCGCTGGAGTTCTCTCTGCATCTGTTGTGGTTCTGGGGAATGCCTGATTCACAAATCGTCCATTGCTCAATTAAACTCCTTTAAATTTAATTCGGCTGAAGTTTTTCTTTTAACAGACTGAAAACAAGATCCAATTCACTGGGTTTGGTAAATGCTCTCAAAATAAAATCTGGCTTCAATGTTGTACTTACCTTTCCCGTATCCTATTTTCAGTCTTGAAATCAATCTTGACACATTGATTATTCTTTACTAACTTTCCAGCTTATCAGCTCATTCGAAAAGATTTGTTCTCTATATTTTCCAGGGATTATTTTTAGACTTTTTAAAAGTGGTAGTGCTGTTGTAAGGTATCCAACCCACAATTCTGCTATATGTATATGTATATATGTGTGTATATATACATATATATGTGTATGTGTGTATATATGTGTGTGTGTGTGTGTGTATATATTCACATACACTGAATCTGCTAAACATGCTTCATGAAAAAGCTAAGTAACTAGACAATTTTCTAGACTGGAAGAGTAGCAGATGGAAGACAGGGTAATGAGGATGAGAATGAGAAAAAGAAAGTGAAACCACATAATGCACAATAGATTTGCATTTGATTCAAGGTTATGATTCTTCATTCAGTCCAAGAGCCACATAAATGTAAAACGTCATTGATAGTGCTTCTTTGGTAAACTCACTCCTGGGGACTTGCACATTGGTTGGAATCATGAGCTGACTACATACACACATGCAAAATGGAGTCAGTGAATCTGTTGTTTTTCCAGAGAAAGAGTTTTGCTCTATTATATTCATACCTCAATTTAACATGAGAAAATTTTGCTAGTATACTGATAATCATTTGGCTTTCAACCACAACAAGGACTAGGAAAGTACCGAGGAGGAGAAATGTAAAAGCCCCTTAAGTGTCTAAGCAAACACCTCAGCCACTTTCAAATGATGAAAATTTTTAGTAAAAAAACTGCTCTGTGTTTAAAATTATTCTCTCTTGTTTCCAGCAAATCACCATAGTCAGAGAAACATACATGATTCTTCAGAGTCATTACTAACGATTTTAGATCCAACTGGTAGGAAAAAGAAAATGCAAATCCAATTTCAACCTAATTCAGAACTGACTAGTTTAGAATTTGTAATACAATTTTAAAATCTCTTTGGAATTCTTAGAAACCAAACAACCAGAATTCCAATAAACAAAATTATTTTACTATGCTTTCCACAAAAAGGAAAGAGACAAAGGAAAAGAAAAGGAATTCCTTTTAACTTGTAGGAGACCTTGAAACCCAATTTTTCATGAAATCTATAACTACAGTACTTTATAATATAGCTTCATTTTCAAAAAGAACATTTTGAGGGTCTACATGTCCTACCCTTTCCAAAGGTTGTGTTACATCCAGCTTCTATCCATGCAAGGCTTAGTGGAAAGATTGTAGGCTGTAGAAATAAGCTGTGAAGGTAATAATAGACACTTTCTCTGCCACTGTAATGGTACTTAACATTGTGGTCATAATGTTAGTTCTTTAGTAGTGGAAACTATGAGAAAACTAAGGCTTAACGTGATTAATAAGTAAGTGGCAGAGCTAGGGCCTCAACACAGATTTCCTCACCTAAAAATAGGTATTTTTTAAACTGTTTTAGAACTATCTCCCTAATGTATATACAGAGAAACAATAAACATTAATTTTTGCTAATTTATCCTGACCTGTTATCAAAGCCTAAGAAAGTACAATCAAATTCAGAAGATTTTGTAAGCATTATTAACTACAAAATCTATCAAAATCATTGTAAGGGCTAAAGAAAGAAGAAACACAAAATGTGGCTCAACAGTCAAAGACAGGTTTATTTGGGAGAATAAACATGAAAGGGCTTTCGGGCTGATTCAGGTCAGGAGCATTCTCTCTTACAGACTAAGAGTATTTAACAGGTTAGGGAGGGAGAGTTTATCACAGGTTCGGATTATTTCTGGATGGATGAGAGCTTTAGAGTGGGGTTGAAATGCTTCTGGTCAGAGGTGTCATTTGTGGTTTGTGGTCATGCTAACATTAGACATTAGGCTGATTTTTTTGGGGCTGAACTTAGGCAGTTTTTAATCAAGGGGAATTTAAAATGGTGGTGTTTGTCCAAGATGACGATGCTCTTGCTCTGTCAAGAATGCTATCCCCATTTTTAGAACCTAAGAGTTGAAAAATTAGATTTTCGTGATTTCATACTTGGCACTTAGCTGAATAATTCCCCACTCATTTAATCACTATTTATAGAGTTTTTTCACGGCTAATGCCTTTCTTGTGTTCATTAATGCTTTAAATACTATTGAGAAAGAAAAAAAGCAATGGTATGAGAAGTTCATCATTCTTAACCTCATCCTGAATTTAGTGAAGTTAACTACTTTCTCATCTTTTCTTTCAGTATGTCCGCATCAAATTTGAAATATATTAGAAAAAGACAGAGGCATGATTAAAGAAACAACTGATTTACTGAAAGTTTCTAGAGATTCTTATTGAGATTTCTTACTTCATTTTTGATGATGGATGACACTTGACAGTTTGATCTAGGAGTTTACTCATATTGATGATCAAAATGAGAAATCAGGGCAGCAGGAAAGGAGTTTATTGAGGCAGTAAAATCTTATTTAAAATATTTATTTCAGAGGTACTTATCACATTAGCATCTAGGTCCCCATACTGATGTCAGAATGTTTTTAAAGATGAGCTTTTCTCTCCTTGGGAGTTATATGAGATTTGAGAGATAATTTTAAAAGAGCAGAAAACACCTATATTTTAGAAGATACTACTCAGACATTTTATAAGAGAGTGAAAACAGTATGAGGAAATATTCAAAGCTTAGATCTACATAATTAAGTACCAGGTGGTAATTACAAAAACACTCATATGCATAATTTAATTCTCACCATAATCTTGTGTGTTAGGTATCATAAAAAGCATCTTAACAAATTTAAAAACAAAGCATAAAGAAGTTATGTGAATTTGCTCAGGGTCATAGCTAACAAGTGGAACAACCCAACTTTTTCCAACTATGAGTCCATACTGTCTCTCTCTCCATGAAACACAATGCCCGAGGGTCTCGATGACTTAACATTAGGCTTCCCTATTCATATCCTTCAAACTTAGCTTGCAAAACAAGGGGGCAATGTGACACACTGGGGAAAAGATGAATTGTTTCAGACAGACTTACATTTTGCAAGCTGTTTTCAACAATTACTTTACCTTTCTTAGACATCGTTTCCTGATCTACTTTTAAAAAGATAGTAACACCTATTTTATAATGCTATTGTGAAAATTAAACCTACACAGTTATGGTTAAATTAATAGACACAATAAAACAAAGGTATTTTTCATGTTTTGGAGTTTCTATTAAGGCTTCAGAAAAATCAGTAGCAATATTTTTATTTTTCTGACTACAATTAAAAAGTGTGTCACTCCATTTCTTGTAGTAATATTGGGTATAAATTAATATTGGCTTTTGTAAAGATTTGAGATGCTTGAGAACAGAAGGGGAGATCCTATAACAAGCCAATTATGTCCTAAAAATTACACTGTTGCAAGGTTTAAATTACAGACTTAATTACTTCAATAGAAATATAATTATTCATTTGTTAAATGTTCTTATTATAACCAACTTTGCTTATGCAAATACAACTATGCTGTATTTTACTAAGTCAGTCAATTGATTGAAAATTTTAAATATATTGGCATTAAGTTGTTCACAATACTCTCATCATTTTCATGTCTGTAGGCTCTGTGGAAACGTGTTTTTTTGCATTTCTGATATTGGCTATTTGTGCATGCTTTAATTCTTCTGATTAGTCTCACCAAGAGCTTATTGATTATTGTTGATGCTTTCTATTGCTTATATGTTTTCTATTTCCATAACTTCTACTTCTAAATCCGATTTCCTTCCTTCTATTCTCTTGGGGTTTAATATTATGTACTAATTTTTGCCATGAATGTGTGTTCATTGATTTTTTTCAGTTTTTTCATTTCTAATATATGCAATTAAGGTTATAAATTTTCCTCTAAGTACAGCTCTGCTGGTATCCCATAGTTTTAGATAATTACTATTTTATTACATTTTAAAGTATTTTCTAGTTTTCTTTTTTTATTTGGCCCATCAGCCATGTATCTCTTTATTCCAAAGAATATGGTGATATTCCAGTTGTCTTTTTGCAATTAGTTTCTAAGATAATTGCATTATGATAAAGTATATTCTGTATGCCTTCAATCCTTCCAACTACACTGAGAGCTACTTTATGGCCCAATATATAATCAATTTCTGTAAATGTTCCATATGCACTTGAAAAGAATATTTGGGAGAAGCATTATTGTAAATATCTTCATTAGGTCAAGATTGCTAATGGTTTGTTCAGCTTTTCCCTGTCTAATCACTGTGCCCCCAGTCTATGAAGCAATCAAAAGCTCCACCCTCAGCCACCTGTAAAAGTCAGTAAATGTCCTCCAACCAAGGTTAAGGAGCAACCTTAGACACAAGGCTCACTGCCCAGAGGCCCCTGTTCTCCTCCATCCTGGCCCCATAATTATTTTGGTACCCTGATAATTTCCAGCAGATTTTTTGTGTGTCCAGATTTTCTAACTAAACTCAGTGGGATATTTTATTTGAAATGTTGGTCGGCCCTAACCAAGAATGTAGCCTATTTGCTCTCTCTCCTTCCATAGAATGTCAGTCTTGAGGAACAATGACTGTGTCACCACTGTATCTCCAGCACTCAGAAGAATGCATAGAGCAGGTGTATAATAAATATTTCTTGAATGAATTATTAAATATAAACTTACATTCCAACAGTATAAATACTTCTTCTTGGCTCAGCAACTTTGCAAACACATATTTTCACGAAATAAAGCTCTTTAGAGTCCAAACTCCTTGGCTGGCTACTGCAGCTCTCTCAGCTCTACATCTAGAATAATTGGATAGTTACCCTTTCTAATCATGTCTGTGAAAGCCCCAGGGTTACTTAATTCATTGACCATTATAAAATGCTTTATCATCTTCAAATTTAAGGTTAGAAAGTGTCAAGTTATATGCTTAATTAAAATAGCTCTAATTCCATGTGGGTTTAAGATTAATGTTACTGCACAAAAAGTAGAGGCATTAGGGACTCTCTCTGTGAGAAAACACTAACTATTACGTTTGGGGTTGACAAGTCTTTTGTCTGATAAACTCTAGGGAGGTGAAGACATCTGAAACATCTATTTATTCCTAGTTATTTCTCAGAGAATTTAAAATGATTTTTCCAAGCAAGATAGCTCTTCCCTTAATTTAAAACATCGTTCAGGTATTATGATATCAATATGAGGGAACGAAGAGAGATGGTGTAAATTTATCCAAGGTCAAAAAAGGTAGTAACTAATTTCAAATTCATGGCCCCATCTCTTGACTGAGTTCTGGGCCAGCATATAAATGGTGGAGCTTTAAATAGTTAGGGAGGCATCTGAAAGAGCTAATAAAAATTATTTAAGATTCTCCTTTCTGATTAACAAGTGAAAAAGATTTGTAGGTAAGTAGGCATCAACATCCTAAGAAATCTCTTAGATAATCTCAAGGATTTTTCATCACTTTTTCAAACCCTTCTCTTCAATTTATTTTTATCTTTCTCCAGAAGTTAGAACTACAGGTTAAAGGGTGAAGGACATTCACTCTACCCCTCGTCGGGTAGCCCCACTGCTACCGACCAACATTTAGGCCATGGAATCCTCCCTCTCTGCTAGTGACTAGTGGCTTCAGAAATACCTAAATTTGGATATCTATAGTTCAGTATTTAAACATGACAAGACATGTAACATATGCAAAAAATTACACACTTCTCTGGCTTTAATTAGATTATAAAAGGGTAACTGTCCAGCAACCTTAGATGAGCAGATAAAAGAGGGGAAGCAGCCAGCCAAAAAGAGCAGCCTTCAAGCAACCTAGGTCCTCAGAGCTAGATGTCATGCAGACTGCCCAGGTGAGAAGGTTAACTTTAAGAGGTTGATATACCTATTCATCATGAACCTCCTGAATCTAACCTGATCCCTGGCCTATAGTAGGCATATTATAATTGCAAGTGAAAAAAAAGTCTGTTGGATTCAATCCGAAACAGAATTCATGCAAAGTATATTGATGCCCTAGCGATGACCAAAGAAGACCAATGTGACTTGTTATTACAGTAGTTCCTCCTTATCAATGATTTAACTTTCTGAGATTTAAGTTACCTGAGGTCAAACAATACATGAAATTTTAAATCACAGACCATTCTGAGTAGCATGTTGAAATCTCACACCATCCCTTTTCATTCCACTCAGACTGTTAATCATCCTTTTATCCATTATATCCACATTGTACACAAAACCTGCCCATCAGTCACTAAGTAGTTGCCTCTGTTATCATATCAACTGTCATGGTATCATGGTGCTTATGTTCAAGTCACCCATATGTTACTTAATAGTGGCCCCAAAACACAAGAGTGGTGATGCTGACATACTGTTATAATTGTTTCCTTCTATTATTGTTTTTAATCTCTTACTGTGCATAACTTATACATTAAACTTTATCATATGTATGTATTTGTAGGAAAAACTCTGTAGATATAGGGTTTGGTACTCTCCATGGTTTCAGCCCTCACTGAGTCTCTCAGAACATATCTCCCATGGATGAGGCAACTACTGTATTATCATTGTGAACTCAAAAATGTTATATATCTGATATTTTTCAACTCATTGTTATCATTAATGCTTTTTAATTTAAAATGCTATCATAGATTCTATGATCATATCTGTTCTATATTTTATTTAAATAAACATTACATTGAACTATAACATCAGACAGAAAACTGCACCAAACTGAACAGTTTGATCTGTCCTCAAAATAAATACAATCATGTAATGCCAACCAGATCCAGAAATAAAGCATTACCAACTCCCCCAGGAGTCCTCCTCCAGTCACTATCCCCTCTTCTATCCCGCATCCTTCTTATTTTTGCCTGTGTTTGAACTTTACATGATTGAATTCATGCAATGTGTTTTATCTGGCCTCATGCATTCAGCATTATGTCTGTGAAATCTACTCATGTTAAATGCAGCAATAATCCTTCATTTTCATTGCTATCTAATATTCAGTTGTCTAAAGAGGAAACTATTTATGCATTCTAACTAATGGATAATTTCGCTGTTTGCAGACTTTGGCTTTTACAAATTTTTATTTGACTTCTACAATAGTCTTTTGGTGCATATATGTACACAATTATTTTGGGCATGTAACTAGGAATGAAATTATTGCATCAAAGAGTGCATATGTTTAAGTTTTAGTAGATACTGCCAAACCATTTTTGCAAAGTGGAAATTTACAGCTTGTACTTCCCCTAACAGGGTTAGGTTGTCCTAATTGCTCCACATTCTTACCAACATGTGATAGTTGACATTTCAACAGTATTTTCTTAATTCCAGCCATTCTATTAGGTGTTCTGTGGGAACTTACTGGAGATTTATTTTGTTTTGTTTTGTTTTGTTTTGTTTTTTGCTAATTAGATATGACAGTTTCTGATACTTACTTTCCATATATATTATTTTTAGTGAAATTTTCTATTCAAGTAAATTAATTATAGGGAGAACCTTTTGGTTAGCATTCACATGGGACGCAATAGTTCTCATACTCTGGGCCCATGCTGAAATGTCCATCTAATAACACTCTTCCCAAAGCATCCTCAATTCAAGTTCCTCACCATTTAATCAAGCTGTCACACTCTACAAAATGAGATAGATCCATGTCTCTAAGTATCTCTCCTTCCAGGAAATACAAAGTTTGAATTTCTACCTACTAGTGAGAGGTAACAATGTGCTAGCAGTCCTCAGTCTCAGCACCTCCTCGGCCTGGAAGTCCACTTTGGCGGCACTTGAGGAGCCCTTCAGCCCGCCACCACACCGTGGGAACTCCTCTCTGGGCTGGCTGAGACAGGAGCCTCCTCCGTCTGCTTGCGGGGAGGTGTGGAGGGAGAGGCGCAGGCGGCAACCGAGGCTGCGCTCGCAGGCCAGCTTGAGTTCTGGCGGGCGCGGGCGCGGGCGCGGGCTCGGCGGCCCCGCACACAGAGCGGCCGGCCGGCGCTGCCGGCCCAGGGCAGTGAGGGGCTTAGCACCAGGGCCAGGAGCTGAGGAGGTTGCACCCCCTCCCCCAGCAGTGCCGGCCCGTGGGCACCACACTCAAATTCTGGCCAGGCCTTAGCTGCCTGGCCACAGGGCAGGGATCCGGACCTGTAGCCCGCCGTGTCTGAGCTCCCCCCGCTGCGATGGGATCCCGCGCGGCCTGAACCCCCTGCCGGATGGGCACCGCCCCCTGCTCTGTGGCGCCAGGTCCCATCAACAGCCCAAAGGCTGAGGAGTGCAGCTCCGCCTGCAGCCCGGGTTCAGGATCCACTGGGTGAAGCCATCTGGGCTCCTGAAGGGGATGGGGACTTGGAGAACTTTTATGTCTAGCTGGAGGATTGTATGTGCACCAATCAGCACTGTCTATCTAGCTAACCTAGTGAGGACTTGGAGAACTTTTCCCTGGGGCACTCTGTGTAGCTCAAGGATTGCAAATGCACCAATCAGCACTCTGTCTAGCTCAGGGTTTGTAAATACACCAATCAGCACTCTGTGTCTAGCTCAGGGTTTGTGAATACACCAATTGGTACTCTGTATCTAGCTAACCTAGTGGAGACTTGGAGGACTAGCACTCTGTGACTCTGTGTCTAGCTCAAGTATTGTAAATGCACCAATCAGCACTCTGTGTCTAGCTCAAGGTTTGTAAATACACCAATTGGAACTCTGTATCTAGTTAACTCTGTATCTAGCTAACTAGCACTCTGTGACTGTCTAGCTCAAGGATTGTAAACACACCAATCAGCACTCTGTCAAAATGGACCTATCAGCGCTCTGTAAAATGGACCAATCAGCTCTCTGTAAAATAGACCAATCAGCAGGATGTAGGTGGGGGGGGGGGGGTCAGATAAGGGAATAAAAGCAGGCTGCTGGAGCCTGCAGTAGCAGTCTGCTCAGGTTTATTTCCACCCTGTGGAGGCTTAGTAGTTTTGCTCTGCAATAAATCTTGGTGCTGCTCACTCTTTGGGTCCACACTGCCTCTATGAGGTGTAACGCTCACCACGAAGGTCTGCAGCTTCGGTCCTGAAGCCAGAGAGACCACGAAGCCACCGGGAAGAATGAACAACTCCAGACATGCTGTCTTTAATAGCTATAACACTCCTCAGGAAGGTCTTTAGCTTCACTCCTGACAGACCACGAACCCACCAGAAGGAAGAAGCTCCAGACACATCTGAACGTCTGAAAGAACAAACTCTGGACACGCCATTTTTAAGAACTGTAACACTCACCGCGAGGGTCCGCGGCTTCATTCTTGAAGTCAGTGAGACCAAGAACCCACCAATTTCGGACACGCTGGGATGATTGCTTTCCTCTGCTGTCCTGAAGACCATGCCTAAGGAGACTGCAATGCCTGACCACTACACCTTGGGCTGATCCATCTCAGTCAACCTGAGCATGCAGCCAAAGCTGTGGGTTAACAGGAGAAGGCACTAAGTGTGAGTCAACTGTATTAGAATTATCTTACTTGTGACTTCAAGACCTGCTCAGACCTAAGCCCGTATTTCCTTTACCATCTGAGAAGTGAGTTTTACTTTGATATACTCCAAATTTATGGCTTGGTAGATCAATTAATGGACAGCTTTTGTTTCATGATCACCCAATAAACTATAATGTTTTTCTTGTCTCTCGCAGGGTCTAGTAGCAAGGCAAGAGCTCTTTCTCAAAAGAAAGTGAATTGTTTGCTAAAGAGTATAATTTTACTTTAAATTTCTAGAGATTACTATTATTATTTTCTGATTGGAGCTTAGCACAAAATAATCTATATAGAATTCTGATTTGCCTGGACACTTAAGTCATTGGGTCACAAGGGCCAACCAATCAGCCAAAGATCCAAATAAAGGATCAAGAAAATGCACTACTGCCATTGGTCTGGACAATATATGCAACATCTTACACGTTTGACAAAACTGACAAAGGGCATTACCATAAAAACTGCTACTTTTGTCTCTAGGTAATAGATTTAGTTAGGGTTGCTACCATCACCACCCACAACTAGAGTGGACTCCATACAAATTCTGCTTGTTCACATCATTAGCTTTTGACCCAAAGTTCTGCAGCAGGTGTGCCCATTAACAGTGCGTCTGCCCTACTTGCAAGGGAGACTTAGAAAGCAAATATCTACATTTTTTTCCATACGTTCATAGGAAGTGGGTTTAAATTCTGGCCAAAGTGAATGCAAAAAGTTCACCTTCTCAGGCATTCAATAAACATTTGTTGATCTGAATTAAACTGACCCACTCCTCCTTTCAAATCATGATAAAATGTCAGGAAATGTGAGCCAAGATTTCACAGCCATTCCCACAACACAGGGACACCTGGGACTGAGACCTTGGACTTACTCCTTGCAACACTGCTTTCCAGAATGTAGTGACTTAAGATATAAAATAACAGTGTGCCATTCTATAACAAATAGATTGCACCTGGTTAAGAAAATGAATTTTCATCTCTTTGAACATATGGCTGAATTTTCCATTACAAAAATCTTGAGATTCTGTATCAGGACTATTTATGTTGTAAAAAATCAAAAACACAAAAGAGCTTGTTAAAATAATCTGTAATCAGAAGTAGTTCTTAAGTTCATGCAGTGGCTGATCATACAGTTTAAAAAATGTTGCTCAAGACTCTACTTGTATTTCTCTGCATTGACTTCTGTGGTATATGCTTCATCTACAGGGGCTACAGAACGCCCAAAGACCCCTCCCAGCAACACATACACACACACACACACACACACACACACACACACACAAACATGTAGTGAGGTAGCCAAACAGATGCCATACTTATGACCCTGAGAGACTCATGCATCTTTCAGTAACTGTTACAGAAGGAAGGGGAAGCTTCTCATTTCCAGAAACTTTAGCTCGTCCCATCTTAGTGCCTTTGATTGGTTTATGCATTCATTTCAAACCTATATAACTGGAAAGATGGGATGAGCTGCTTGATAAAAGATGATCAGAATTCAAACCTGAAGATAAGAATGGGTAAATCTGGCCGGGCGCGATGGCTCAAGCCTGTAATCCCAGCACTTTGGGAGGCCGAGACGGGTGGATCACGAGGTCAGAAGATCGAGACCATCCTGGCTAACACGGTGAAACCCTGTCTCTACTAAAAATACAAAAAACTAGCCGGGCGAGGTGGCGGGCGCCTGTAGTCCCAGCTACTCGGGAGGCGGAGCTTGCAGTGAGCTGAGATCCGGCCAAAAAAAAAAAAGAATGGGTAAATCCTATCCCAAAAATATATGACTGAGAATGGAAGGGTGTGATTCTACAAAAGGAAACAGGTTGGAAAAGCAGGCTACTGTTGGTAGAATAGCAGGGAAATAGGTATGATAAGGCATACCACAAAAGTCCATTTTGAATTGGTTTGAATTTTTGCATAAATGCAGCCACCCTCCTTTTTTAATGGTTAAGAACTATGCAGTCCATTAAAGACTACCACTTCTATGGTATTTTAAAAGGTTATTTTTCAGGGATGGAATTCCTTCATATTTCCTAAAATTATAATCCTTCTCAAATTTTTATATGTTTAACATTCTGTGTCAATCCAAAGCCTCAGATATAAGCATTTCTAGTTGACCTTGCTCTGATGATATTAAAAATTGCTGTTGGGGATACCAAGGAGTATCATACATGGATTCACAAACTTTACCTGTTTCCCCGTACATCATGCCCTTTAACTGTTCTTTAGATCAGAATTCCTGAAGATGTTTTCAATATCAATGATTTGCAGATTTTTGTGAAAATCATATTTCCAGTTCAAACATTCTAAATTGAGAGTGCTGAAAATCAAGATCACTTGAGTAACTCCTGGCCCTACAAATGTTTAGAACTTGGAATTTACATGTCTAATAAGCAATGTCGAGCTCTTGCATTATATTTATTTGTTTCTTTAGGAGATCCCATGAATCATGAAAATCAATCCCTGACCTATCATAGCAGCATAAGACGACCAACCACACTTCTACAATACGATCACAATTCATGAAAAATTGATGGAATGCTAAAATGTTTTTTAAAAAACTGAAATCTTTAAATCTAACAGTACTGGCTGACATTGAATTACAGTAGCTAAGCTCACTGTCTCTGGCACCTACCTGAATAACTGGAATAATGCATTTTTATCTACCTGTGACAACTTTCGCATAGGAAGCAGGCTGCAGGGAGGGGAAGGAAACAGGTAAGTCACATGGTTCAGAAACAAGCAGTCTGACATTTGGCTTCCTCTGTGCCTGGCCATTGAAAGAAAACCGAAAACGAGCAAGCAGCCATCTTTTATCCCAATACCGGAGAGGCAAGATACACGCGGAGGTCGCACATCAGCTTTCAGGCAGGAGAGACATATTTGCCTTTATGGACGTCCTCTCTGGAAGCCCACAGTTAGAAGCTACTGGCTTTCTACACTGCTCATCTTAGCAAACCAGAGATGAGAGTGTGCCAGGAAAGCATTTTCTATTCACTTTTCCCATCCTGTCATTTGCCATGACCTCAGGGATAGAGTACATGGCATTTGTCAAAGCAGCCAAGACAACCTGTCTGGGGAAATTTTATTCAGGTTGCTTTCTAATTTGAGATGGCAGCAATTTTAGGAATAATTTTGGTAAGTGTAGAGGAGGAAAAAAAAAAAAAAAAGCATAGACTGCCCTGTCTTTGTAGCTATATCACTTTTGATAATGCCGAAAAATGTTGAAGAGAATTGATACTTTGAAGTCAAACCATACCTGTCTAATTGCACTGCCCTTTGAGAAGTAAACTTCTTTTACACAGTACCAAAATACACCAGGTATTTCATTTAGATGCCTTTACTTTTATCTATCCAGTTTTTTTTAAATCAAATTAGATATTCTTTATTTTTACATTATTATTCATACTTAAAACACAGACGAAAATGGTTGTATCATTCCTTCACCCTGCCACCACAATCACATTTATTACTCTATACATTCTAGACATTTACTGTGTGTATACAGAATTTTCATCCTAATTATAGTGTAAATCACAGTAATCTTAGTGTAAATATTTTCTATTCTCCCTTATTTTACAGAACATAATTTAATAAATATTTTCATAATTTGTTGCTGGTACTTAATCATTTTATATTACTACATTGAATAGAACAATATGTTATTAAACAATTCTATTGTTAGAGATGATGCAAGTTCTACATTATACTATAAATAATGCTGCAATTAACATTTTGGGACAGGGAGATTTGGGGGAGAAAGAAACCCACCTTTTTTAAATTATAAAATCAACATATGTTCATTGCATAAAAGTTGGAAAATTTTCTGTAGTCCCACCACCCAGAAGTGACTATTCTTCCTGTAGTAATGTCTTTCTAGCTTTTTTCTCTATATACGTAAAAATTTTTAATGTATAACACTATATATTATACTTTCTATCCTTTAACAACAAATAATGTGCATTTCTGTATATAATTACATATAACATCTGATTTGGTTGAGCCTTACAGTCACACCTGTGTCTGAGAGTCCAGTTTCAATCATTTTCTAGATATGTGGCTTTTAGGTGTTGTGCAATATCTCCCAGGCATTAGGTTGTTATGAGTACTAAATTTAAAATTATATTATAAACACATTAAGTGGCACATAGTAAATATTCACTAAATACAATCATTACTATTAATATTATACTTGCTTTAATGGCTACATATAATTTTTTGCATAGAATATATAATTAACCATTCCTAATTATTAAATATTTATTTCCAGTTTTTCACTATCATAAAGAAAAAGACCATAGGCCAGGCACAGTCGCTCGTGCCTGTAATCCCAGCACTTTGGAAAGTCAAAACGGGCAGATTACTCGAGCCCAGGAGTTCAAGACAAGCCTGAGCAACACGGAGAAAACCTATCTCTACAAAAAATATAAAATTAGTGAGGTGTTTTGGCACACACCAGTTGTCCCAGCTACCTATGAGGCTGAGGTGGGAGGATCACCTGAGCTTCGGGGTGTTGAGAGTGTAGTGAGCCATGAGTGAGCCACTGCACTCCCAACTGGGAGACAGAGAGGCAGGAAAGGAAAAGGAAAGGGAGGAAGGAAAGAGGGGAAGGAATAAAAGAAAAAGATAATAAACATCCTCATATATGTCTCTATTTCCTAAGTATAAATTCATAAGATTGTAACAGCTCTATGAAAGGATATAACTGTTTTTAGATTTCTAATGCATGTGACCAAAAAAAAAAAAAAAAAATGTCCAGGAAGTTTACACCAATTTATACTCCCACACAAAACCCACATCCCCTCCCATTTGTTTGCAAAAACAACTGCTTGATATAAGAAAACAAAGAAACAATATCAGCCAAGTTTTCACAAAAGTTTCTACATAACTGAGGATTGAACTGACATAATTTGATAAGTGCAATGAATGATGTACTTCTCCCAGTTGAATCTCTGTATGCTATTACTGTTACTAAACTGTGTTTGCGAATGCTTTCATATCTGTGACACTACTAGGGTATAAAATGATAAATTAAAATAACCCTGTTGTCTACTAATTGTGTTATATTGAGTAAATTTCCCAATCTCTCTGGACCTTAGTTTTCTCATTTGCAAAATAGGAATAAAAACATGTTTCTTGTAATATTGCTTTAGAGTTTTTAAAATATCTAGATCAAATCTATAGCACCGGTATCCAGCACCTAATACATTGCATAGTAAATCATAGCTATTGTAATTAATTTCAGTGTTGCATAATTGATATTGACCATTAGATTATTAATAGAACATCTTTAAATTTTTTTTCTAACAGAGATCAGATGCACCAAGCAACTGATGAGAATAAATGTTGGCTTTAAAAAATAGTGCCATTGTTAAATAACACTTTATGCAGTTCAGATTTTTTTTTTAATCTGTTTGAAGCTAAGTCAGTTCTAGACATACATGCACAGCAAGTAGCAGCAAAATCTAAGGAACATGCTGTTTCTGAGTTACCTAAGTGGCAACTCTATGATAGTCAATTTCACACCAACAGCAGGTAATAGTCCAAGACAGACTGGGGTTCAAGACCATTGATACTCAGTGGACCTTCACCCGACACTGTAGATGATGCTGTTTGAAAGCTGACCTTGATGGCAACAGCAGAGTTTCACCAAAGCTTGCCATCTACTGTGGTCTTTGTACTACACAGCCACTAAACACAAGACTTCTGAACTCAACAAAATGAAATGTAAAGTTTAAAAAATCAGAACCAAATAATGTATGCAAAAGTCGATGGCAAATACTGACCAGCTGTCTAATGAACACAGGCCCCACAAAAAGCAGCAACACACTTAAAAGCCTCTAACACTCTTATTACTTTAGATATTAAAATTTCTCCTAGGTGCTCACAAAAGCTGTAATTTGAGACAGAATTATCTAATTCAATTTTAACTCATTTTTCTACCTTTTTTCTCTTTCATCTGACCTATTCTATAAACCATGTTCATAATACATTTACCAAAATATTCATTAACTTATCAATTAAAATTCAATGATTTTCCATAGTTCACAGGACAAAGTCCCCAATTCCCAGTCTGACCCCTACTTACCTTTATAATCTTATATCCTACCCACTTTTGCCTGAACTTACCCTATATTTAAACTCGACTGCTTATTGTGTATCAAATACCTCCTGTATCATCCTCCTCTGCATTGCTTAAATGTATTTTATGCTCTTCCATTATTGTTTAAATACCCTCCTTTTCCTCAAGACTCAATCCAAGGCTCTTCTTTTACATCAAGAGGTGCAAAAATCAAACCTCAGAGCATGGTTGCTAATAGAAGTTAGTAGGTTCAGAAATAATTGAGTGTTGTAGGAATATGGGTCTAGTAATATCATTTGATTTTTCATTAGAAGTCAGAAATACGGTTTTTTATAGGAAAGCTCTTCATAATTAAATGATTTAAAATATTTTAAAGTGTAATAAGATAACACTGACCAATTAACTGGTATGCTTTGCATTCGTGGTGATTTCTGATGGAGCAGCTTCACTCTGCTCATCATCCCATCACCACTCCTGTCCCCACCACCATTTAGGTGTGGCCATCTAGGAACAGGTGCTCCTCTCACACCTACCACCACCTTTCACATTCTATAAGTACCAATTTATGGAGGAAGAAAACAAAACCCAAATTGATATCAAACATCCACTAATCAGAAAGATAAGAGCTCAAAATTGAAATTACATTTGGTTGCAGAAGAATTATATTTACTGCTCAGTTGAGTTTGTAGCCTGAGGATATACCTGCCCACATGTGTGTGGTCTGACCAGCACAGCGTGATCTTCTGCAACAGTCCTACTGATCCATGACTTCTTCCTCCAAATGCTGAGAGTTTCTTGTTGTGAACAGTTACCAAATGATTTTTATTTCTGTGGGGACTTCTTCCTCAACAAGACTGTTTCTCCAGTTTCTTTAGGGGCCAAACCTTCTATTTTGTTCTACCATCCAGCACTAATCCTAGAACTCTCCCATAGTATGTCCTTTAAGTTCTGCTGAGGATTATGATTGGATAAAAGGACTAAAGGTATAAGAGAACCAGAAAGCACAGACAGATACATTAATACAAAGATTGAACTAAACATTCATCTTAAAGGAGAGACCATAACTTTTATCACATTCCCAAAGAAATCTAAACTACTCAAAGCTAGTGAAATTATACTTCAAGTCTCTACAGTCAAGACTCAGGTGGTTTGTCTCTCTCTCTCTCTCTCTCTCTCTCTCTCTCTCTCTCTCTGTGCTTACCAGAATAAAGGGAGAACACTTCCTTGGAAATTAAGACTCTGCTATATCAGTTTAATGTAGACCTCTTGCAGGACATCAATAAGTTCACCCTAACTCAAAGAACGTTGCAGCTCAAGAGTTTATTGGTAGCTTCTATGGGAATAAAGTTCAATTAGAAAAAGTTTTATATTTGTAATTTACTTTTATAAAAAAGCTAGGATATGAAAGTAGGAAGTATGTCCTTACACATGTTAACTTCTGCTCTGTTCTCTGTCAACACTAAGTTACAAAAGAATAAATTGAGTTATGGTACAGACACCAAAAATTGTCCCCTTCCCAAAAAAACGGTGCTGTATTCCCATGTCTCCCTAGAGCTTGGGAATTCCATTTTAAATAAACATATCTTATTTGGAGTAACGTAATGTGATATCTTATATCATTCCATCTTTATTTTTGTTTCTGTGATTTAGCATATAAGAAAGAATAGAACACCAGGATTTAGGTCTTACTGAGAAGGCCTACCATGAAGGGAGAATTTTATCCCCCAGCGTTCACAGGACTGTTTTTATGGTATTGACATAGGGGAGCCTGGTGTTCATCGGTCCAAGAAGCTTTCATAAATGGCTTTACATAAATCTGCTACTTCTATTTAAAGAAAGAAGTGAGTTTTTGTAATCTTTGGAATGAGGAATTGTTCCCTGTGATGTACCATTTAAATAGCCTGAGGTATCTAGAGTTTATAACAGTTGGAACCCAAAGACCCCTTTAAGGGAAAGCTCCAATGCTGATTCTTACACATTTTAATTCAAGCCAGAAGTTCCCTGAAGTTAGCTGAAACATAACCCAGCACTACCCAACGATAGTTAGAAACAATACCCTGCAGGGGCCAGTTATTGTCATGAATAGCTACAACTGACTTGTCAATTTTTTCTTCATTCTCTTAATTTTTCTAACCTATTTATAGCCATTCCTTATTAACACTTAGACTTTGTAGAAAAAACACTTTTTTAATCCCAGGACAATCATAATTATCACTGTAAAACCTTATTAAAGAAAGACCAATGTGATGTTTTAATCAGGTGTTTTATTTCTATATTACAATATTCTTTACTTTAAATATTAATCATCAAAATCTGAAAAGAGAGAAAAAAAATCATCTCCAGACCACCCTGTATCATTACCCCTTAAAACTAACTTAGGCTATTTTTAAGTCTCAAAATGATTGGTTGCAGAGACAATTATATGTAATATATTTATGAAGTAAGGTCAATGCATATGCTCTTGGCACTACGCTACCTGCCTCATGCTTTATTGACTGTTCATCTTTCACCACAACCATATGAGTCAGGCACTGTTGTTATTACAATTTTAAAGAGAGAGAGAACTGATGCATGGAAAGGTTAGCTACTTTGATCAAGGTAACACAGCTGAAACAACAAAGCACTGATTTGGGACCACAAAGTTGGGACCACAAAGTCAATACCACATCACCACACAGAACTTCCATACAATGTGCTACCACTTAACAAGGACACTACTGTTCCTGTATTATGACTGAAACAGTAAACTGATCCTATTCTTGGACTTAAAGGTCCAAAACTGCTAATTAGGTTAGGGAATTTGATTCTATTCTTAAGTTACATTATCAAGATTGAAGTCCCACTCCCTAGAGTGTTTATTCAAAAGATCTAAATTCAAAGAACTGAATTCCCAGCTTTTATGTATCTCATATCTTCAAAATGACACTGCAGGTCTAGCTTACCCAAGGACACACATGTAATAGATAGTAAAGTTGGAATTCAAATCCAGATTTCTCTAGCTCCAAGAGTCAGTTTACTGGAAGACCCAGGTGGATCTTGGGCCAAGGACATTGGTGTGCTTGTTTATTGGAAACATATCGCATGACAATTCTGTGTAGTGGTGTAATACAAACTCCGGGGTCTCAACAACTGGATCCAAACCCTTGCCTTGTTCCAGCTGTGTGACACTGACCAAAGTAACTAATCTCTCCATGCCTCAGTTCTGTCTTTAAAGTCGTAATAATAATAATGCCTAAATCATAAAGCTCTTTTGAGAGATAAGGTCAATAAAGCATTTAGCACAGTGCTGAGAGCATATGCGTTGTCAGTACTTCATAAATGTATTACATACAATTTTCTCTACATATACTCTCTTATAGGCAGCAGAAGTCATGATAATCAGATTGATTATTGTTCTAGGATACACTCCCAGCTCCCAGTGTTTTAACAGCCCAAATGACAGGGAATGTTGGTGGATTCCAAATTCTAAAGATCAACTGAGAAAGGTTGACGTTTATGGCCACGGAAGACAATTAGAGGCTGACTACTGACATATTGTGCCCCTACAAGGAATTGTATATTTTAAATAGTTTTCAGCATCAGGCTAGGACTAAAACTTTTTATTGACTTAAATTTTTAAATATATGATATTAAAGTTATTCAACATTCCTATCATTAATGCAAAGATTCAAAGGTCATCTTGCCATTTTGTACATTTCACCATTTTGCATAAGTCAAAAACCTAGTAGGCATCTTTGATATTTCCTTACCCTTTGTCCTCATATTCAAGTCCTAGTTCATGTGTGCCCTGCAATAAAAAACTTCACACTGAAGACAAAGACAATACTTGCTTAAAAGGGCTTCTATAATAATTCCAAAACTTGGCCTTGGAATTTACATTAGGCACAAAAATATCCCCCAAAATTCCAAATAGTATAAACAATATAAACCAATATAAACGCTATTATCTGATCACAATGCACTGACTCCAGGAATGCAAATAAAATAAAGGCAAAAGGTCTATCTTCATAACTCTTCAGTTTAAGAAAAAATTACAACCAGAACTAGAAAACATTAAGAAAAAAATGCCACATAGTTGAGCTTTTAGAACAAAGCAATATTTGCAATGCTAAGCATCAAACAAAAGTGAAAATAAGTGAATTAGGCATTTCATCTCAGAAAGCTAGAAAAAGAACAAAAAATACCTTAAGGAAGGTTGAAAGAAGAGATTCATAATGAAAGGCAGAAATCTATGAGCTATAAACCAGAAAAAGAGAACAAATTAATAAATTCAATAATTGGATTTCTGAAAATAAAACAACTAAATAAACAACTGGCATGATTAACTCAAAAAAAAGAGACAAGGTAAATAGGGATTATAAATTTAAAAAATTAGAAAATAAAAGAAAATTATAAAAGAAATTAAATAATTATTTAAAACCTTTTGGGAGGAAAAGAATCGGGAAAATAACTAATGAATACTAAGCTTGTACCTGAGTGATGAAGTGATCTGTAGAACAAACCCCCATGGCACACGTTTACCTATGTAACAAACTTGCACATCTTGTGCATATACCCCTAAACTTAAAAGTTAAAAAAAACTACATATTGCATAACATACACTGTTTTAGAATTTAATAGTCATTAATAAAATATTAATGTTTTATTTATTCAAATCTATAATTGTAACTACAATTTAAAAGCTCTTTCTTCTTAGATGTAATTCCTATGAAGCTAATAATTGAACTCATGAGATCCACATATGGCTTGTGAATAATACGCATTTCAGAAGGAATAAACAGATTCTCTCATAGACCTGTCCCTGAAAAAGTTAAAGTTCATAAAATTTTCTCAAAGTATCTTATGTGCTACTTAAGTTCAAAAGAGATAATGTCAAGAACTCTGAGGAGTCTGAGATTTTCAGAGCTTGTAAACTAACAAGTTAGCCTGCTACACTTTCATTGATGGTGACAGAAGATATGAGATACCTGGGTCAGAGACAAATAACCTTTATTAACTCACAGCACATCTAGAAGCATGAATTTCACAATTATACTGGTTCCCTTTAGCCTCTTAAGTCCCAAGGAGGAAACACAGAGGAAGGAATCCCGGTGGATGCTACTGACACACTGAGTCTGGATCACAGCTGAGAAACTCTGAACTCACAAACACCTAAAGCTTGCTACAAAGCAAACTTGCCTAACATTTTTCTCTAAATAACTCATTAACTTTATTGTCCTGGACAAAAAAAATCTGCCTTCTGCCCCATAGAGAGATACTATCTCTATCTTCCAAGGCTGTTACTATGCAAACATCTTTGAAAAGGCAGCACAGAATAAAAGGTATCTGCTTCTGCTCACAAGACACACAGAAACATGAGACCCACAGAGAATTTTCTCAATAGACAGCTCATGTAATACATGAAATATTAATTTCTACAAGATCAAGTGCATACTCAGAAATGCATATAATTCTTAGAACCTGGCAATACCTTACACCTGGAAATGTCAGCATTCGTAAGTTATTAGGTATGGTTTTCACATGTGTATCAATTAACTTTTTATTTTTATTTTTTATTTTTTTAAGGCAGGGCCTCACTCTGTCAGCCAGGCTGGGATGCAATGGTGTGATCTTGGCTGATTGAACTTCTGCTTCCTGGGCTCAAGCAATCCACCCACCTCAGCCTCTTGAGTAGCTGGGACTACAGGCATGTGTCACCATGCCAAGCAAATTTTTGCATTTTTTGCACCCCAGAACTTAATAAAAATTAAAAATACCAGGAGAAAGGCAAAGATATCTAGGAAGGGGCAGAAAACAAGAAAATAAATAAACTAATTGTACAGAAAGTAATTCTTTTACCCAGCGTTCTGGCAGAATAGACAGTCTAATGCAATTCTGGCAGAATAGATGGCCTAATGAGTTGGAAGGCAGCCACTAAGAACCCTTGCAAACTCCTGGAAGTGGTATTAGAGTGGATCACAGTGCAAGTTCATAGAAGACTGATGAAGACAGTAGTAAGAAATGGTAACTCTCCTTGAACAGAGGGGAAAGGATTTTCTGCCAAGCATCAGGATTTCAGGACTGCTGTTTGAAAGCACTAGCTCCAAACATGTGTTCGCTCCTCCCCCTGATAAAGCTGTCCCCAGCACACTCTGGAGAAAACTGATGTCAACACATTGGAGAATTCCTCACAGATGCAGACTATCGAGGCCTGAAGTGAAAGGCAGCACGTCAGAGTCTTTGTGTAGGTAAGGAAAATAGGCTTTTAAAGGTGGAAGTTACTCAAGGTCTCAATGCCTGTTTCTTTTATTGGAAGTTTGATATTTCAGTTATATAATAGTAATTAACTCTCCCAAAATATATTTATGGTAAGAACATCTACTTATTCCATGTTTTAAATCTTCCCATGCATTCTAGAAGATGCCTTATTTGAAACAATCCACACACACAAAAATTACCTGGGATATTTACTTTTTAAATGCACTGATATAAGAAGTGAAATATTTTGATATAAAAATCTTGAAAATCTCAGAAAATGTCACCTTTAAACTTTGGTGAATTTTTATTCTTTATCTTCTTTATTTAATTCCTCTATATCCATTTTAGTAGAGATATTTGCGTCACCCTTGCTTAGATATATTCTGGAAATAAGTTTAAAAGTTTTTTCAATCTTTATTTTCTTTACTTTAGGAATCCTTCCAGCAACACATTAGAGAACTAAACAAATGAGAAAGTTAGTTGAGCTCTCAACTCTATTTATAAAAAATATACCACACTATTTTCATTAAATTTATATTATCTCAGCAATGTAAAAGTACAAAATTTGTTAAGAAAATCTAGAGGTTTTGGTTGTGAAATAATTTATAGTTTAAAAGTACATTTGCAATTATCCTTAATTTGTGATTAGATCATTGAAGAACTGACGCAAAAGTGAGAAATTCTGGGGAAGAGTGACAAAATGTGATTAAATCAATATTCAAAGATTAACTAAATGAAGGGATAATTATTTATCAAGGATGATGTTCTTGACCTTTAGGCAAAACTTAAAGTATGTAAGGAGGCATATTTAGGCTAAACTTAATTTGACACTATAATATTTAGCATCAATGGCCACTTCTTCCTTAAAATGCCCTGGTCGTCAGGCTTCTCTGACATTGTGACTTCTTGGTCTTCCTCCCCGTTCCTTAGCTGCTTTTTCTGAGTCAACTTCGTGATATCCTCTTTTTGTTCTACATCTAAATGTTGATGACTTTCAGGGTTCTGCCCACTTTCTGGGGAAAGTACATAGAGAAAGGAGAGAAAGAGGCTATCTCATCTAATGCAAATATTATCTTTATGACAACTCCCAAATTTGTATCTTAAATCCATGTTTCCTAGACATTTCTGCTCTGTGCGCTTACATAGCCCTATTGTCCTATTTGCAAATATATACATCTAAAATCTTGAATAATCAGGACTAGCAGAAAATTTCTTTCCTATTTTTCATTTTAATTTTTACACTACATAAACGTTGGTTCTAAATATTTCTAAAATTTCAATCACACTGGAAACCTAAAGGAATGAGTATATGAAAGAAAATGAATGACTGCTTTTTAAATAAAAGCCCTTGAATTTTATAATTACTTCATAGAACAATTGAGATATTAAGATAACAAGACTCTTCATAGACTAGTGATGGCACCAAAAATTCTGTCTTGAATGGATACTACCACTATCATATTTTATTCTTACAAGTTTGTATAAAAATGAAGCTGAGCTTGCTATTCCTACATTAAATGAGAAAACTGGAGCACATGGAGTATTCTGTCTTCTGAATTACTAAGTAGATTGATAGGCCCTTGTCCCATACCTAGATAACTCACAACCTCACTGTAATTGCCCCACTGGGTTTTTCTTGCCTGCTGCCTAGAAAAACCAATACACTGAGAAAAACAGGAGTTGCAGCAGAGAAAGAGTTTAATAATCACAGGGTCAGCCAAGTGAAGAGAATAGGAGATATTTTTCAAATTCACCTGTCCAAGAATTTGGAGGCTAGGGTTTTAAAAAAATAATTTGGCAGGCAGGGGGCTAGGGAATGGAGAATGCTAATTTGTTGGGTCAGGGATAAAATCCTAGGGTGTTGAAATTGTCTTTTGGCTGAGTCAGTTCTTGGGTGGGGGGTCACAAGACCAGTGTGTCAGTATCTTGGTATTGGTTACTGATCCAAGTGGAACCAGCTAATCTGCTAGAATGCAAAGTCTGAAACATATCTTAAATGCCAGCCTTAGGTTTTGCAACAGTGTTGTTATCTATAGGAGCAATTGAGGTTACAAGTCTTGTGACCTCTGGCTACATGACTCATGAAACATAACTCTAAACTTTTGGCCAATGTATTAGTTTTACAAAGGCGATTTTGGTCCTCAGCAAGAAGGGGATTAGTTTGGGGAAGGGGCTGTATCTTCTTTGTTTTAAAGTTAAACTATAAATTAAATTCCTGCCATAGTTAACTTGGCCTACACCTGGGAATGAGCGAGAACAGTTAGCTTGTGATGTTAGAGCCAAGATGGAGACAGCTGTGTTAGCTCTTGCTGTCATAATTTTTACAAAGGCAATTTCATTACCCTCCAACATCAGTTTAGTCCAATGAGCTCTCCACTGTTGTCTGCTGTGGTTTTGTGCATTATGACTAATTGTAGCAGTATACATTCTCACAATTTTATTCTCTGAAGCAGAGTTGTTACTCCAAAGCCCTAAGGAAGCATATATACAACAGCTCCAAAGCATTTCTGCAAACTGCAATTGATCAGTCACTGTAAAGTACACAATTGCAGAGAACATATTGGGTTTACATGGAGGCACCTGGAATTTAACCATAAATGCCAGGTGTAATTTGGATACTGGAAACAATGAAGTGTGTGGTTGTTCTAAGACATGATCTGACAGCTGAGCTCATGTCAACCTGTAGGATGCCTCTTAATGACTCCTAAGAGCTAACTTACATGACCTGGCGGAAGGTCAAGTAATGAACCCTTCAAGAATTTGCTCAATGAAAAGCAATGGCTTTTGCAAGTAATTCAAACCATTGCTTCTTTTCTCATACAAATCACTTTTATCTCTGTGTGACATAAGTAGTTCTTTTGTCCCAGACTACCAGAATCATGACTTAATTAATACATATACTGTGTGTTAAACCTCATACAGTTGAATTAAGTTAATGCTATAAGGACACTGCAAAGCTTGGTGTCTGTACTAGGTGCCTGGAACTCTCATTTTTCCTCTGAAATAAATATTTTTTGATACAGGTATTCATCCAAAACCAACATCTAATTGATTTCAGTGTGTCCATGGCTTAGGCCTACCATCACGTCATGTTATATTATGTGCCTTTCTCAAAAAAACACCTTTTCAAATAGATTTCAAAAAATCTGATATATGACCCTGGCAAACCCTAGCTGTTACATGACACTCTGTGTCTGAGTAATAGGACATAATTCACAATATGCCTATTGCTCATTTTCAAGTCAGGTTTTGCTGAATGAAGGAAAATATGTAGTATATGTTTTACGTACTATTTTTTCCTTAAAACTATCATAGAAGCTTCTCTCAGAGGAAATAATGGCAAGTGTTACTAGGCAGCAGAGTCTATAACATGTACAAAAGAGTTGATCAACCCTAACGCTCTGCTCAGAAGATCCAACAAACCACAAAAATATGTTCACATTAAATATTTTGCTTCTCCCTTTTATTTCATTTGGATCAAAAGCAAAATTGGTAGCCTTATTTACCACTAGAGATTACCTTCTAGTAGAGTCATTAGAATATATGTACATGCATATCATTGCCATTGTTTCTGTTAAATCATAATCTAACAGAAAAACCTAGAGAAATACAAATTACCATTGAAAGAGAGATTAGCATGAGAAAAACTATTGTCTGCATTGATGAGATGATATGGAGTTCAAAATAAAACATATCAAATTATATTCAGCAGGGAAATTTGTTATTGATAGAAATATTTGTACCATATATATATATACACACACACACACACACCCATATATATATGTGTGCCCCATATATAGGTACCTATATATGTCATATTTTGTTACATGTGAAGATCATAGAATTATAAGGTCAGGGAGTTTGGGGTATCCATCACCTTGAGTATTTATTGTTTCTATGCATTGGGATTATTTCAAGTTCTCTTCTAGATATTTTGAAATATACAATACATTGCGGTTAACTGTAGTCACTTTAACATTGGAACCTGCTCTTTCTAAAAATCAACATTGTGAAAATGGCTATATGCAAAATTAATTCATCGATTCAAAGCTATTCCTATTAAACTACCATTGACATTCTTTACAGAATTAGAAAAAAAAAGTTTTAAATTCATATGGAACCAAAAAAGAGCACAAATAGCCAAGGCAATCCTAAGCAAAAAGAACAAAGCTGGAGGCGTCACACTATCAGACTTCAAACAAGGCTACAGTAACCAAAACAGCATGGTACTGGAACAAAAACAGACACATAGACGAATGGAACAGAATAGAGAACTCAGAAATAAGACTGCACACCTACAACCATCTGATCTTCAACAAACCTAACAAAAACAAGCAATGGGAAAAGAATTCCCTGTTTAACATTTAGTAAGTGGTGCTGGGAGAACTGACTAGCCATATGCAGAAAATTGAAACTGGACCTCTTCCTTACACCATATTCAAAAATCAACTCAAGATGGATTAAGGACTTACATGTAAAATGCAAAAATGTAAAAACCCTAGAAGAAAATCTAGGTAATGCCGTTCAAGACAGAGGCACAGGCAAAGATTTCATAATGAAAACACCAAAAACAATTGCAACAGAAGCAAAAATTGACAAATGAGATCTAATTAAACTAATGAGCTTCTGCACAGCAAAAGAAACTATCGTCAGAGTGAACAGACAACCTATAGAATAGGAGGAAACTTTTGCAATCTATCCATCTGACAAAGATTGAATATCAAGACTCTACAAAGAACTTAAATTTACAAGAAAAAATAAACCACCCCATTAAAAAGTGGGCAAAGGATATGAGCAGACACTTCTTAAAAGAACATACATGAGGCCAACATATTATAATAAACAAGCTCAACATCATTTATCATTATAGAAATGCAAACCAAAACTACAATGACACTCCATCTCACACCAGTCAGAATGGTAATTCTTAAAAAGTCAAAGAACAACAGATGCTGGTGCAGTGGTGGAATTCCTAAAAAAGGAATGCTTTTACGCTGTTGGTGGGAGTGTAAATTAGTTCAACCATTGTGGAAGACAGTCTGGTGACTCCTCAAAGACCTAGAGGCAGAAATACCATTTGACCCAGCAATCCCATTACTGAGTATATACCCAAAGGAATATAAATTATTATATTATAAAGATACTTGGCTATATATATTCATTACAGTACTAGTCACAATAACTGAGACATGGAATCAACCTAAATGCCCACCAATGATAAATTGGATAAAGAAAATGTGGTAAATACACACTATGGAATACTATGCAGCCATAAAAAGGAATGAGATTATGTCCTTTGCAGGAACATGGATGGAATTGGAAGGGATTATCCTCAGCAAACTAATGCAGGAACAGAAAACGAAACACCACATGTTCTCACTTGGAAGTCGGAGCTGAATGATGAGAACGCATGGACACATGAATGAGAACAACACACACTGGGGCCTGTCAGAGAGTAGATTCAGGGGAGGGAGAGCATCAATCAGAATAGCTAATGGACGCTGGGCTTAATATCTAGGTGATGGGATAATCTGTGCAGCAAACCATCATGGCACACATTTACCTATATAACAAACCTGCACATCCTGCACACATACCCCTAAACTTAAAAGTCAAAGAAAAATAAAAACTTTTTTCTTCTATCGCACTGTATTTTGTACTTCCTTAACTAACCTCTATCTCTCCCCAACCTATACATTCTTCCCAGCTTCTGATATCTACAATTCTATTCTCTACCTTTGTGAGATCAACTTTTCTAGCTCCCACTTATGGGTAAGAACATATATTTGTCTTCTGTGCCAGCCTTATATTACTTAACATAATTACCTCCAGTTCTATTCATCTTACTGCAAATGATATTTCATTCTTTTTATGGCCAAATGGTAATCTACTGTGTGTGTGTGTGTATATATATATGTGTGTGTGTGTGTGTGTGTGTGTATGTATCACATTTTCTCTGTACATTCCTCTGCTGATAGACATTTAAGTTGAATCCGTATCTTTGATATTGTGAATAGTGCCACAATAAACATGAAAATACAGGTAAGCCTTTGGTATGCTGATTCCTTTTCTTTTCAATAAATAGCTAGTAGTGGGATTTCTTGATCATATAGTAATTCTATTTTTAGTTTATTTTCTTCACACTATTTTTCATGACTGTGATCATTTACATTTCTACCAACAGTGTATAAAAATTCCCTTTTTTTCCACATCCTTGCCAGCATCTGTCATTTTTTGTCTTTTTATTAATAGTCATTCTAACTGGGGTGAGATGATATCTCATTGTGGTTTTGACTTGCATTTCCCTGATGACCAGTGATACTGAGCTTCTTTTCATATGCCCCAGCAGGAGATTTTTTTAAAAATCCAATTATAAGCAGGATTTGTCATGAGAATAGATGGATTCTACCAATGTAACTTAACACATTCACAGATCAAAGGGGAAAAATTATATTAGGATATCAGTACATTTGGGAAGGGGCTATTAGCACTATAGGGTTGTGGGAAACAGAATCAGGAACTTAGTTGTAGTAAAGAAAATTGGTGAAAATAAGTCACTTCTTAAAAAAAATTACTACTGACATTTTTATCTTGATGTAAGCTCTTTCCTATAATAAATGAATAGGCAGCTGCTGTTGTAATCAAACTCATCATTACTTTCTGTGTTCTCTTATTACACTAGCATTATCATTCATATGTATTCTATAGGTCTTTTTCAGCCCTTGTCTTCACACATACTCCCTCCTCAAAACACACATTTATACACTAGATCTCCTGAGATAGCCAAATACTTAGGAGCTCTCAGCTGGGTCACCAGATTAATCTTCCAGGCTACTGTGCCTCCTGCCCCCACAGTTAAACCGCATATATGGATTGAAAAGTCCCCCTAGCTTTCTGTGTCTGGTCTCAGATATCAGGAGTTCAGATAAAAGAAAAACCTTTTTAAAGTGGCCAAAAAAAAAAAAAAAGTGAGCAAACTACTCCACTGCAATGCCCTTCTAAATGCGTAATAACAAATTAATAATAGTATTTGCCAGCATATCACAGTGCATTATAATTTACAAATTAAGTCCACATTCATTATCTCATTTGGTCTTCACAATATTTCTATATGCACTAGGAGTTATTATCCCCATTTATAGGTGAAGAAGCTGAGGTTCAGTGTCATGGTAAAGGTCACTCAATTACATAAGGCAGAACCATCATTATTGTTCATATTTTTTCTAAACTACATTTATCTACTGAGACTGCAGTTACAAAATCTCCATAGTTGCTACTGATTAACCCACAAAATTAACTTGTAAATTTACACCTATAACAAAGTCAAAGTAATACAAAGTTATAAAGCAAGGGACTAAAGGAAGTGGAGATAAGGCAAAGGTAGTAGAAGAGATGAGGAGTATAGTTAACTATGTGAAAAAAGATATACATCAGGAAGTCAGCAGGGGGCTACTAAAACCTTTATATAAAACTAAAAGGGATAATTTCAAAAACAAAAAAATATATATATATACCCAATCTTACACAGAAATAGGGATATGAAAAAAGTCCAAAATAAAACATAGCAAATCAAATTCCCCAGTAAATATTAAATGATACAATCACAAGCAGGATTCTATTAATGTAATAGAGAAGGTGAAAAACTATATTGTGATATCAATATATCTGGGAAGAGAAGAAGCATATATTAAATTCAATAACCAGATATAATTTTTTAAAACTCAAAACTAGGAACAGAAAGTAACATATTGGACTTTAATAAACTTACCCTACCATATTAGTTATCTATTCTTGCATAATACATTACTCCAAAATTAATTGACTTAAAACAAACATTTATTATCTCTTAGTTTCCACGGGCTATGAATCTAGGAATGGCCTAGCTGGGTCATTCCAGCTTAGGGTCTCTCTCATGAGATTGCAATCAAGAATGTCAGTGGAAGCTACAGTCTTCTGAAGACTTAACTGAGGATGAAAGACCTGCTTCCAAGATGGTCTGCTCACATGGCTGTTGGCTGGAAGCTTCAGTTTCTCACCACATGGGCCTCTCCATAGGGATTCTTGTGACATGACAGGCACCTTCATCCAGAGCAAGCAAAACAAGGGAGAAGTCACCATGCCATTTATGGCATGCCCTCAGAAATGACACATCATCAGTTCTACTATATTCTATTGACCACACAAACTCTGGCACAAACTGGGAAGGGACTACACAAAGGCATAAATACAAGGGTGTAGAGATTATTGGGAGTCAGTTGGAGGCTGGCTGCCACACCTATCTATCTAAAATTTACAGTGAAAGTCATCCCCTACCCAACATCATAATACAAGGAAAATAAATTAGAAATAAGGACTGAAAGTTATAAAATTAGCATTACATGCAAATAAAAGGACTATAAATATAGAGTATTGCATGATATTCATGAGAATAAATTCTGAGGCCAGCCCAAATAAGTTTAAATCTTGATTTTGCTATTTACTGTGTGAATTTGGGCAAGGTACTTTACTTTTCTGTACAGTATTTTCTTTACCTGTAGAATAAGGTCTTAGTAATACCTTCTCGTAGTGATTTTCTGAGAAGCAAAGGAGTTAATACATATAATGTGCCTAGAACTGATCCTGGTTTGCAGAAAGTGACCAATATTGTTACTCTTATTTTCAATTATGAAAAAATTCTAAGAATCCAGGAAAGTTGTTAGGATAAGACCACAGAGAAAATAATATTTCTAAAGCTAGCAAGGTTCAATTAAAAAAAAAATTAAATAAAGATTGCATTCCAAATATCAAAATATAAAATAATTATAAATCAAACAATGTATGTCAATTTCTTCATAGCTAAAATTTTTAAAGAACAGGAAGTAATGCTTAAATCAATGGAGAGTTATGCCATGTTAATGGCAAGGAAGACTATTATAAAGATGCCAATTCTATCCAAATTTACAAATGCAATGTAATAAAAATTTCAACAGGTTCAATCTTCATTTATTAAACATTTAATTGAGATCCTACAGCATCACAGTCACTCCTCTAAGTACTGAGGGTAGTGAATAAGACTAGATATATTCCTACCTCATGAGGCTACCCTCCAAAGAAGTACATCTTGGTCTAAGTTATTTTGGTGGAAAGTAATAAATCCACTCAAACCAGATTAAGAGGCAAGTAGAGTGGGGAAGGGGAGTGAATTATTACAAGAATGTAGAAATATTTTGAAAAACCCAAGAGCCAGAACTCTAGTAAGAGCATGCAAGAACCAACACTGTACTGAGAGATCTAGGCATTCTCAGTAGCCATGATGAGTCTCTCCATCTCTCCTCTATGAAGTGTCTCTTTCATCCATTTATTCATTCATTCAATTAAGTTTCCCAAGCACCTCTTAGGCCTCATGAAAAGTTCTCACCATTTCAAGAGAGTTGCCTCTGGTCTCATGGAGCTTACGTTCTGGTGGATAAAGACTGGTAGTAAACAAATTTAAGAAGAATAAAACATCAGATTGTGATAAATGCTATAATTGAGAATTACTTTAAATTGATTTTTCATCAAAATTTAAATATATATGACAGAGGACATCAAACAATATGAAGAGATGTAATAAAATTGTAGAAGATATTTGCAGTGTATATGTTAAAGAATAAAGAATACACACGAAACATTTTCAAATTACTAAGAAAAGATAAACAACAGGAAATAGGTGGCCAAAAGACATGTCTAGGCAATTCAAAGAAGATGAAACCCTTGTGGCAAATAAGCATGAATAGATTCTCAGCTTCATGAGTAATCAACAAAATTATGATTTAAGACATACATATGCAACCAGAATATTGGTTAAAAAATAAAGCTGATGAGTACTCTCAGAAACTTTCATACTGAGACTAGTACAAATTTATACAGCTATTTTGGAAAATCAGTTGGCAATGTGTAGCAAAATTGAAAATGCACTTATACATAATCTAGTAGAACATAACTTTCAGAAGATACGTCCAATAACACATGTACCAAGAAATTTAACAAACATTTTTGGTTAGCAAATAATTGGAAATAAAATGCATGGGAAGAAAAGACTAATATTAAAACATAATATAGTCATACAGTGAAATATATACAGATAAAGAGAATTAAGTAAATCCATGCAAATAAAACTCAAGAAAAGCAAACTGTTGAATAGTTGAATTAAAAACAAAACAAACATCTAGTTGCGGGATGATAAGAATGCAGTGATTTCATTCACTTAAATTAAGAAATCACACAGAGATACTATATATTTACATAATAGGGTGAAAATGCCAAATGACAAGTATAGAACACATTTGCCTAAGAATGTAGTGATTCTTGAAGGAGTCCAGCTGATGTAGAGCTGCAATTTAGACAGGTGAGGAGGGATGTGGGAGGACTGCCACCTGTGAAAGGCATAGAACTGAGACTGAGACTCAAAGGAGCATAGCTTTAGTTGTTCCATGGGCCATTAATGTGTCTCAACAGAGGGAAGGTGAGAACGGAGGGAAATGGGGTTGGAAAGGAAGATATGTGGAATAATTGTCGGAGTCTTTGGCCAGGCCAAGCACTCTCACCTTACCTTGCAGACAATGGGGGATCATAGACATTTTTCAGCTAGCACTGATATAATACAAGTCATTTTAAGGAGATTTATATGAAAACTGGGTGAAGGGTAGATTAAAAAATAATTTAAAGGTACTTGTCAATTAAAAGCTAGTGTAGCAGCTCAGATACAAAGTAATAAGGGTTCTGAATTCAAATGTTTATAATCAGAATGGAAAGGAACAGATTAATGTATTATCATAAAGACTGTGATAAAACCTGGTAACTGAGAAGAAAAGGGTGTTGCTATAGACTGAATGTTTATGTCCCGCTCTACCACTAAATTCATACATTGAAGATCTTACCTCAATGTGATGGTATTTGGAGATGGGACATTTGGGAGATAATTAGGGTTAGATAAGATCACGAGGGGCATAATGGGATTTAGTGCCCTTATAAGGAGTCACCAGAGAACTCTCTCTCTCCACCGCCCCCAGCAGCCATAAAGAAAAGGTCACATGAATACACAGTGAAGTAGCAACTACCTACCAGCTAAGAAAAGAGGCCTCAGAATGAAACCTACATTGCCAGAATCTTGATCTTAGACTTCCCAGCCTGCATAACTCTGAGAAATACATTTCTGTTGTTTAAGCCACACAGTCTATGGTATTTTCTTATGGCAAGCAGAGCTGGCTATGACAGATGGGGTCAAAGATAAAACTCTAATTTTCAATCTGGATTCACATGAAAATGATAATAACTCTGATATATAGGAAGATAAGGAGGGAATGTAGTTTGGGGAAAGACCAACCTAAATCCACATAATTTAGGTCAACTAACTGTTCCTATGATATGCAAATTAAATTGGTATACATGTCTTGTGTATAATAAAAATTATTGAGTATAAAATGAGAAATGTGAGTATATCTCCATAGGATGATCACACCATGATTTTACACTTCAGAAAATACGATTAGCAAAACTGTAAGAATATAAGAAATCATTAAGAACTCTGCTAGTAGTTTATGTTTGAGTATGTGTTTCTATTTATTCTTTAATGATGTTGGTAATGAGATTGTCAAACACTTTTACTGCCAGGATTTACAGTATTATGTATGAATTGCTGAGAATTTTTTATTATGACATGCCAGCCTCATATAATAAAGAGGAAACTACTTAATGACCAGTCAAACCAAGGAGGTTTTCACTGTAAACTTAAAATGATAAAACGATCGTAAGTGGTTTTCCTTAAGTAATCATCCAAGTGTTGTTCTGATGCCACACCAAATCTTCAAGATTATCTTTTTTTCTCCAACTAGGTTCATGCTGTGTGGGGTGGGTCTTGATTAGTAGAAGGCTACACGATAGCAGTCCATGTAAAAATTTGTCTTCTAGTATCAACATAACCAAACCTGTGCATGAGCTTCAGTAATTTCCATTTAGAATTAAGTATTTGGAATAAATAACTTTCTCCTAATGGCTTTCACAGGTGTTTTATCAAAACCAACACCATTTTCTTTATTCAGTCTGTAGTGGATATTTGTAGTGAAAAGTTGAAACAAAGTTAGGTATAATCTTTTGTTATTCAAAAAAAGGTAAGAAACAACAAAAACTAGTGTTAACACAATCAACAGTAGCCTGAAATTGTTTTTCTAGAAGTTAAAAAGGAAAGGATAAAAAAACAAAAAAGCCAAACCAGAGATTTCATGCTACATTCAGTGGAATATAATTCAACATAATTCAATGGAAAACCTGCTATGTAACTAGACTGCAATAATCCAAAACAGCCCCAGGTAATTAAAACTTTCAGTAGTTCAAGAGCACTATTTTAATTTAGGTATCTCCAGAAGCTGACTGAGACTATGCAAATGTTTATTTGGAAGGTGATTCCAAAAGCCACTGGTGAAGTGAAATAAATGCATCAGAATGGTGGGAGAGCTTGTTGCAAAACGGATTGCTATGTCCCACCCTCAGAGTTTCCGAGTCAGTAGATCTGAGTTAGCTCTGAAAATATGCATTCCTAGGAAGTTCCCAGGTGATGGTGATGCTGATGCTGGATTTGAGGGACCAGGATTTGAGAATATCTACTTTAAAACAATCTGGGCATCAATTCTTTCTCCCGATGCCCTGTATTTCTCTCAGTATTTTATTCTGGTAACACCTTTTATTTCTCTCTATCTTAGCATACTTACCACTCTGCATTGTAATGTTCTCTTTAGTGCTGTCTCTCTGAATAGATTCTGAGATTTTGAGGACAAGGAAACTGCCTTTCATGTCTATTATTCAGTGACTGGCATAAATTATATACTGTATAAATATTGGACAAGGAAAGGAAAAGAAAGTCACAGGAAAAAGAGAAGGAAGCAGAAAAAAGTGGGGAAGGAGAGGGAAAGAGAGGTAGTGAGAATAGAAACCGTGCTAATGACTTTAAATCCTTGATAGCTCAGTGTCTTATTTGAGTTCTCCAGGAAGTGGAGGTTGGGTTACAGACTGAATGCATCTAGATTTAAGAAGGGCAGGGATTCCCACATTGGACAGAGCAGGTAACACAGGGAAAGCAAACGATAAAGGATGCATTATTAAGGCAGCAATCATAGTACATGACTGAAATGGGTGATGGGGGAAGTTCTAGAAGACAGTGTACAAACTCAGGCCTCCTAGCAAAGGGTTGAGGAAGCTGGAGTATTGTTGCCCCCACATCTATCAGTCATTGGTTAGGGACTGTCCTCTGGAGTACTTTAATTTTTAGGTACTTCCACCCTGCTGTGCAAAGGTCCTGGATGTTGAAAGTAGGCTGGCATGGGTGAAAAGGGTAAGGGGATCCCAAGAGATGGATGAAGGACTGACGGTATCTGCTATACTCAGTGACCAAAGAGAAATTTTCTTTAAGTTATGTCCAAGAAAGAAGATGGGTTAGAGTATGAAAACTTGGTGCATGAATTAACATATTTTTAAGCTTTTCTGTTAGAAAAATTTATTTTACAAGAGTAAGTCCAAAGAAAATTTAAGAAGAGACACTATCACGAAAGAATTACCAATATCAAACTTCCTTAGATGCAGTCAGTTGTTGGATTAAATCACCTTGAAGGAAATAATAATGTAAAACAAACAAAAGAGAAAACATAGTTTTATAGCCCATGGAGGGGTCTAGAGAGGCAGGGAGGTTCTTCCTGATTCTCTGTGGTCCTTAGCAAGGAACTATTAAGTAAAATAGAAGTAACATCCTGCAGCGTCCTTTTTCAAAGAAAAGCTAGTCAAGGTGATGGTAAAGTAATCTATGAAAGTATTCTCCTGGTACTTATTAAGTCCTTATAAATTCTTTACCATAAGCCATGAGTATGTTGCATTTGGTAAAGCAATATTTTTTGCTAACTTAAAAGCATTGTTTTTGATGTTACATAAATTCAGAAATAATACACAAACAGTTGCACTTTTTTCATTTTTAACTATTTGCAATCATTTCTGAGCTCAGTTAATATAATCACCTTCACATAGAGTTTAACATGTCATTCACTAAGCATTCTGTAAACCCTTTTATGAGCAAGGTATAGGGTTAAGAATTAGGTGTGGCACAATGAAGAAAATACAGTGCCTGCTTTCAAGAATTTACAACCTAATAAAGAGGATATGATGGATGTGTACAAAAATTAAGATTGCTAGGTGACATCAAAGGAAATAGTCTATGGAAAGTTAGAGAGGGGAAAGTTTACTTCATGTTATGGAAGATAAGATCTCGTGGGTCAGATGGCATTTGAAAAAAGCCCAAAGGCACTTGCAGAATTTGGAAATGTAAAGGAGAGAATAGCATTCCGTGAATATAAGAAAGGAGAAAGAGAAGGTAGCAAAATAACTTGGATGATTCACAAATATGAAAATAGAGTTCAATTTGACTGCTGCACGGAGCATATACACAGGAAGGAAAATCAGAGTCAGAAGCACGTTTGTAAAAGACAATAAAAGTTTTAGATCTGTCTTGTCTATAACAGTAGCCATTAGCCACACATGACTATTGAGCACTTGCAGATAAAAATGTGTTTCATGGTTATATACCCAAATGAATAGAAATCATTCTACCACAAAGATACATGCACGTGTATGTTCATCACAGCACTATTCACAATATCAAAGACATGGAGTCAACCGAGATGCTCATCAACAGTAGACAGGATAAAGAAATGTACATATACACCATGGAATACTATGCAGCCATAAAGAATAATGAAATCATATCTTTTGAAGAAACATGAATGGAGCTGGAGCCATTATCCTAAGCAAATTAACACAGGAACAAAACTAAATACCACATGTTCTCACCTATAAATGGGAACTAAACATTGAGTTACACATGGACACAAAGAAGGGAATAAAAAACCCTGGAGCCTACTTGAGTGTGGAGAGAGAGGGGAAGGTGAGGACTGAAAAACTCTATTGGATATTAGGCTGATTCCATGGGTGACAAATTTTTTTGTATACTAAACCCCCACACAATCTATCCATGTAACAAACCTGCATATGTACCCCTTGAACCTAAAAGCTGGAAAGAAAAAAAAGTGAAAGAATCACTATGAAATAATACATTATTTTAAGATGATAAATTTTACAACTTAGATAAGATACACAAATGCCCTGAAAAATATAATTTACCAAAACTATCTAAAGATGAAATGGAAAAATCTGAATACCCTATATCTATTTTTAAAAGTTAGGTCAGCCAGAGAGAAAGGGTGGGTTACTCACAAAAGGAAGCCCATCAGACTAACAGTGGATCACTCTGAAGAAATCCTACAAGCCAGAAAAGAGTGGGGGCCAATATTCAACATTCTTAAAGATAAGAATTTTCAACCCAGAAATTCATATCCAGCCAAACTAAGCTTCATAAGTGAAGGAGAAATAAAATCCTTTAGAGACAATCAAATGCTGAGAGATTTTGTCACCACCAGGCCTGCCTTACAAGAGCTCCTGAAGGAAGCACTAAACATGGAAAGGAATAACCAGTACCAGCCACTAAAAATCAGGCCAAATTATAAAGACCATCAACACTTAGATGCAATCAATTGGCAAACCAAATCCAGCAGCACATAAGATTATCCACCATGATCAAGTCGGCTTCATCCCTGGAATGTAAGCATGGTTCAATATACGCAAATCAATAAATGTAATCCATCACATAAAAGAACAAATGACAAGAAACTGCATCAACTAACAGGCAAAATAACCAGCTAGCATTATAGTGGCAGGATCAAATTCACACATAACAATATTAACCTTAAATGTAAATCGGCTAAATGCCTAAATTAAAAGACACAGGCTGGCAAATTGGATAAAGACTCAAGATCCATTGGTGTGCTGTATTCAGGAGACCCATCTCACCTGCAAAGACACATATCGGCTCAAAGAAATGGAGGAATATTTACCAAGCAACTGGAAAGCAAAAAAGAGCAGGGTGTGCAATCCTAGTCTCTGACAAAACAGATTTTAAATCAACAAACATCAAAAGAGACAAAGAAGGGCATTACACAGTTGTAAACAGATCAATGTAACGAGAAGAGCTAACTATCCTAAATATAAATGCACCAGATACAGGAGAACCCAGATTCAAGCAAGTTCTTAGAGACCTACAAAGAGACTTAGAATCTTACACAATAAGTGAGATACTTCAACACCCCACTGTCAATACTAGATAGATCAATGAGACAGAAAATTAGCAAGGATATTCAGGAGTTGAACTCAGCTATGGACCAAGTGGAACTAGTAGACATCTACAGAACTCTCCACCTGAAATCAACAGAATATACATTCTTCTCAGCACCACATCGCACTTATTCCAAAATTGACCACATAATTGGAAGTAAAACACTCCTCAGCAAATGCAAAGGAACAGAAATTATAACAAACAGTCTCTCAGACCACAGTGAAATCAAATTACAACTCAGGATTAAGAAACTCACTCACAATCCCACAATTACATGGAAACAGAACAACCTGCTCCTGAATGACTACTAGGTAAAAAGCAAAATTAAGGCAGAAATAAGTTCTTTGAAACCAATGAGAACAAAGATACAACATACCAGAATCTCTGGGACACAGCTAGAGCAGTGTTTAGAGGGAAATTTATAGCACTCAATGCCCACAAAAGAAAGCAGGAAAGATCTAAAATTGTCACCCTAACATCACAATTAAAAGAACTAGAGAAGCAAGAGCAAACAAATTCAAAAGCTTGCAGAAGAGAAGAAATAACTAAGATCAGAGCAGAGCTGAAGGAGATAGAGACATAAAAGAAACCCTTCAAAAAAAAAAAAAAGCAATCAATGAAACCAGGAACCGGTTTTCTGAAAACAACAACATAGATAGACCACTAGCCAGATGAATAAAGAAGAAAAGAGAGAAGAATTAAATAGATGCAATAAAAAATGATAAAGGGATATCACCATTGATCCCACAGAAATACAAACTATCAGGGCATACTATAAACACCTCTATGTAAATAAACAATAAAATCTAGACAGAATGGATAAATTCCTGGATACAAACACAATCCCCAAGTCTAAACCAGGAGGAATTCGAATCCCTGAACAGACCAATAACAAATTCTGAAATTGAGGCAGTAATTAATAGCCTACCAACCAAAGTAAGTCCAGGACCAGATGGATTCGCAGCTGAATTCTACCAGAGGTACAAAGAGTAGCTGCTACCATTCCTTCTGAAACTATTCCAAAGAATAGAAAAAGAGGGAGTACTCCCTAATTCATTTTATGAGGTCAGCATCATCCTGATGAAAAAAAAAAAAAAAAACTGGCAGAGACACAACAAAAAGAGAAAACTTCAGGTCAATATCCCTGATAAAAATTGATGCAAAAATCCTCAATAAAATACTGGCAAACCAAATCCAGTAGCACATCAAAAAACTTACCTACCACGATCAAGTCGGCTTCATCCCTGGGATGCAAGGCTGGTTTAACATACACAAATAAACCTAATCCATCACATAAACAGAACCAATGACAAAAACCACATGATTATCTCAATAGATGCAAAAGTCCTTCAATAAAATTCTATACCCTTTCATGCTAAAAACTCTGAATAAACTAGGTTATATGGAATGTATCTCAAGATAATAAGAGCTATTTATAAGCTCACAGACAATATCATACTGAATGGGCAAAAACTGGAAGCATTCCCTTAGAAAACTGGTACAAGACAAGGATACCCTCTCTCACTACTCCTATTCAACATAGTATTGGAAGATCTGGCCAGGGTAATCAGGCAAGAGAAAGAAATAAAGGTATTCAAATAGAAAGAGAGGAAGTCAAATTGTCTCTGTTTGCAGATGACATGATTGTATATGTAGAAAACCCTATCGTCTCAGCCTAAAATCTCCTTAAGCTTTGATAAGCAACTTTGGCAAAGTTTCAGGATACAAAAATCAATGTGCAAAAATCACAAATATTCTTATGCACCAATAACAGACAAACAGAGCCAAATCATGAGTGAACTCCCATTCACAATTGCTACAAAGAGAATAAAATATCTAGGAATAAAATTTACAAGGTATTTGAAGGACCTCTTCAAGGAGAACTACAAACAACTGTTCAAGTAAATAAGAGAAGATACAAACAAATGGGAAACTTTCATGCTCATGAACCAGAAGAATCAATATTGTGAAAATGGTCAGACTGCCCAAAGCAATTTATAGATTCAATGCTATCCCCATCAAGCTACCATTGACTTTCTTCACAGAATTAGAAAAAACTACTATAAATTTCATATGGAACCAAAAAAGAGCCTGCATAGCCAAAACAATTCTAAGCAAAAAGAACAAAGCTGAAGGCATAACGCTAACCTGACTTCAAACTATACTACAAGGCTACAGTAACCAAAAGAGCATAGTACTGTTAGCAAAACAGATATGTAGACCAATGGAACAGAACAGAGGCCTCAGAAATAACACCACACATCTACAACATCTGACCTTTGACAAACCTGACAAAAACAAGCAATGAGGAAAGAATTCCCTATTTAATAAATGGTGTTAGGAAAACTGGTTAGCCATATGCAGAAAACTGAAACTGGACCCCTTCCTTACACCTTATGCAAAAATTAACTCAAGATGGATTAAAGACATAAATGGAAGACCTAAAGCCCTAGAACAAAACCTAAGCAGTGCCATTCAGGACACAGGCATGGCCAAAGACTTCATGACTGAAACACCAAAAGCAATGGCAATAGCCAAAATTGACAATTGGGGTCTAATTAAACAAAAGAGCTTCTGCACAGCAAAGCAAACAATCATCTGAGTGAACAGGCAACCTACAGAATAGGAGAAAATTTTTGCAATCTATTCATCTGACAAAGGGCTACTATTCAGAATCTACAAAGAACTTAAACAAATTTACAAGAGAAAACAACCCCATCAAAAAGTGGGCAAAAGATATGAACAGACACGTCTCAAAAGAAGACATTTATGATTTGGCTCTCTGTTTGTCTTTTACTGGTGTATAAGAATGCTTGTGATTTTTGCACATTAATTTTGTATCCTGAGACTTTGCTGAAGTTGTTTATCAGCTTAAGGAGATTTTGGGCTGAGACAATGGGATTTTCTAAATATACAATCATGTCATCTGCAAACAGGGACAATTTGACTTCTTCTTTTCCTAACTGAATACCCTTGATTTCTTTCTCTTGCCTGATTTCCCTAGCCAGAACTTCCAACACTATGTTGAATAGGAGTGGTGAGAGAGGGCATCCCTGTCTTGTGGCAGTTTTCAAAGGGAATTTTTCCAGTTTTTGCCCATTCAGTATGATATTGGCTTGGGTTTGTCATAAATAGCTCTTATTATTTTGAGGTATGTTCCATCAATACCGAATTTATTGAGCGTTTTTAGCATGAAGGGCTGTTGAATTTTGTCAAAAGCCTTTTCTGCATCTATTGAGATAATCATGTGGTTCTTGTCTTTGGTTCTGTTTATATGCTGGATTATGTTTATTGATTTGTGAATGTTGAACCAGCCTTGCATCCCAGGGATGAAGCCCACTTGATCATGGTGGATAAGCTTGTTGATGTGCTGCTGAATCCGGTTTGCCAGTATTTTATTGAGGATTTTTGCATCGATGTTCATCAGGGATATTGGTCTAAAATTCTCTTTTTTGGTTGTGTCTCTGCCAGGCTTTGGTATCAGGATGATGTTGGCCTCATAAAATGAGTTAGGGAGGATTCCCTCCTTTCCTATTGACTGGAATAGTTTCAGAAGGAATGGTAGCAGCTCCTCCTTGTACCTCTGGTAGAATTTGGCTGTGAATCAATCTGGTCCTGGACTTTTTTTGGTTGGTAGGCTATTAATTATTGCCTCAATTTCAGAGCCTGCTATTGGTCTATTCAGGGATTCAACTTCTTCCTGGTTTAGTCTTGGAAGAGTGTAAGTGTCCAGGAAATTATCCATTTCTTCTAGATTTTCCAGTTTATTTTCATAGAGGTGTTTATAGTATTCTCTGATGGTAGTTTGTATTTCTGTGGGGTCGGTGGTGATATCCCCTTTATCATTTTTTATTGCATCTATTTGATTGTTCTCTCTTTTCTTCTTTATTAGTCTTCCTAGCGGTCTGTCGCTTCCAAGAGAATAAAATACCTAGGAATCCAACTTACAAGGGATGTAAAGGACCTCTTCAAGGAGAACTACAAACCACTGCTCAGTGAAATAAAAGAGGACACAAACAAATGGAAGAACATACCATGCTCATGGATAGGAAGAATCAATATCGTGAAAATGGCCATACTGCCCAAGGTTATTTATAGATTCAATGCCATCCCCATCAAGCTACCAACGAGTTTCTTCACAGAATTGGAAAAAACTGCTTTAAAGTTCATATGGAACCAAAAAAGAGCCCGCATCTCCAAGACAATCCTAAGTTAAAAGAACAAAGCTGGAGGCATCACGCTACCTGACTTCAAACTATACTACAAGGCTACAGTAACCAAAACAGCATGGTACTGGTACCAAAACAGAGAGATAGACCAATGGAACAGAACAGAGTCCTCAGAAATAATACCACACATCTACAGCCATCTGATCTTTGACAAACCTGAGAGAAACAAGAAATGGGGAAAGGATTCCCTATTTAATAAATGGTGCTGGGAAAATTGGCTAGCCATAAGTAGAAAGCTGAAACTGGATCCTTTCCTTACTCCTTATATGAAAATTAATTCAAGATGGATTAGAGACTTAAATGTTAGACCTAATACCATAAAAATCCTAGAGGAAAACCTAGGTAGTACCATTCAGGACATAGGCATGGGCAAAGAAATGGTAATTCCTCAAGGATCTAGAATCAGAAATACCATTTGACACAGCAATCCCATTACTGGGTGTATACCCAAAGATGATAAATCATTCTACTGTAAAAACACATTCATACATACATTTATTGTGGCACTGTTCACGATAGCAAAGACTTGGAACCAACCCAAATGTCCATTAATGATAGACTGGATTAAGAAAATGTGGCAGATATACACCATGGAATACTATGCAGCCATTAAAAAGCATGAGTTCATGTCCTTTGCAGGGACATGGATAAAGCTGGAAACCATCATTCTCAGCAAACTAACACAAGAACAGAACACCAAACACCACATGTTCTCACTCATAAGTGGGAGTCGAACAATGAGAAAATATGGACACCAGGAAGGGAACATCACATACCAGGGCCTGCCAGGGGGTGAGAGGCTGGGGAGAGATAACATTAGGAGAATTATTTAATGTGGATGACGGGTTGATGGGTGCAGCAAACCACCATGGCCTGTGTATACCACTGTAACAAGCCTGCACGTTCTGCACATGTACCCCAGAACTTAAAGTATATATTTAAAAAAAAATTGGTCAAAAAAGAATTGATTAAAAAGCAAAGCCACAAGGAAAACTTCAGGCCTGATGGCTTTTCTGGTTAATTATATCAATTAAGAAAGCGAGCATACAAATCCCAGATGAAAAGAGAGGTGAGAACAGAGGAGGGAACACTTCCTTTCACAAAAGCCTTAACAAAGTATTAGCAGATTGAATTCAGCAATAATTTGGTTATTTACTAGCGGGTTAAAAAACCATAAAAAATATAAAATGAATTAAGGAATATCTTAAAAGAATCTATATATATAATTTTCAAAGAAAAAAATCATCAGGTAGGATTTATCCCAGAAAATAAAAGTTATAATGTAAAATGAGAAAGACTAGACTATTATGTCAAGGGATATTCATTTGGTGGATAAAAATGTAAAAATAAAAATGTGAAAAAGTGACTTCTATAAAGGCAGTATAATAATCAGTATGACAGGAAGGACGGAGTTGTGTTTAGGATGGGGCACATAGTGGGCTTCTGAAATGACACAATTTTATTTCTGTTTTTTTACTTAGTACAGTTTGTCCAATAATAACTTATGAAGCGATACATTCAATTTGTGGGTTTTCATTTTCTGCATTTCATTTCAGAATTATAATTTTTGAAAAATAAAACACCATTTATAAAATAAAAATAAAATACTTAGAAATATATATTTCTAAGAACTCTACATTGAAAACTACATATATTTAGACATAGAAAATGAAACCAGAAAATGTTTCAATTATTTAGTAGAAAAAAATGTAACCTATCTCACAAATATTTTATATTGACATTTTGAAATGATATGTTGAATATATTGGTTTAAATAAAATACAGTACTTGCATTTTACTTTTTAAAAATGGCTATTACAAATTTTTTATCTTCAATTTCTTATTGAATTGACAAAATTATAATTTTTCAGGCTATGTGATGTTTTGATATATGTATGCATTGTAATTTATGATTTAATGTATGAATCAAGTTAATTAACATAGACATCACCTCACACACTTTGTGTGCATGTGGCAAGAACATTTAAACCCTACTCTTAATAATTTTTAAACACACATTCTTATTCACTATAATCACCATGCTGTACAATAAATCCCCAGAACCTATTCCTCCCATCGAACTGAAACTTTATACCCTCTGACCATTATCTCTCCAATTCTCCCTCCACACAGCCTCTGATAACCACCATTCTATTCTCAAATTCTACGAGTTTGACTTTTTTAGATTCCACACATAAGTAAGATCATGCAGTGTTTGTCTTTCTGGTTTACTTCACTTAGCATAATATCCTCCAAGTTGCAGCTTGCATTGTATTCTATTTGGCAATGCTGTTCTAAAACCAAGAGCTACAATGTTCATACTTTTTTCTGTAAGCAGTTAGAGGCTTTAAGACAAAGCACAAAAGACTGAATGACACTATTAGAAATCTGTTTCAATATGATGATTCTTGTTTTAAAAAGGAGGGACTACAGGCAGAAAGAAGAAAAAAAAAAGATGAGCTGATTTCATGAAGCAAGTAGAAGTTGGGTAAACAGAGGAGATAGATGTAAACGATGTTGGGAAGATAGAATTGGCAGTGCCGGGCAGCAGATCAGAAGTTACATGTATTTGATGCAGGAAAGGGTAGATGTCAAGCACAATGTCAAATTACTGGATATAACTGCAATAAATGTGCTGGTATTAACAAAAGAAGAAAAATGGAATAGGTTTAAAGATGAAAAGATGGGTTCAGCTTGGGACATATGAGTTTTAGGTATCCATGAGACATAGGTAGAATAGCCAAGTAGACAGAAAAGTTTGAGAACTTGAGAGACTTCCAAAAACCGTAAGGAAGACAAAAATCACAAATGACTTTTTAAATTACATTTTTTTGACTCAAAGAATGGAGCCTTCTTGCTCCTCTTAGATATGGAGGCCACAGCTCCATATACTACCAAAAACATTACAACAAATTGTCAAATGTCATCAGGCAATGGTATCTGTAAAAGGAAGTTCAAGCTATGAAAAAGCATAAAATAAGGAAAAAACTCCTCTTTCATTCAGCAGTTACTTTTACTGAGCGCCACTAAAGATCAGGCACTGCATAGCATGCTGGAGAAATGCAGATGAATAAGGCATCACTCTGACATGGGAGCATTGAGTCACAGTTTTTTTCTCAGGTAAGACAAAATGTTAAGGAACGATGAAACTGGTATGAAAATGTGTCAAATCTTTACAACGTAAAGATCACAACTTCTGATAGAAACAATACGTGAGGCAGAATGGAGCAGATACTGTCTGAGTTTCAAGAATTAACAGTGAGTTTCCACTGTGTGACTGTTTTTAGTATGATAATAGACTTAACGTTTTTCACCATTCTGTATCATTGAGCTTCTCTTGTTTATAATGTTGATGTCCGAGAATTGTTTCTTTCCAAAATAGTCTGTTTTGTGTTTTATGTGTGAAGCCATGTGTCTAATTTTAAAATACTATATCATTCCTATATTCAAAGATACCTATAGGAGCCTGCTTACAGCAGAGAAAACTACATGTTTCAAACTAGAAAATATCACATCCATTTACTAGGGAGACAAATGAAAACACCACATCAAATTCTCAAAGCATTATCTGGAATCATATCATGGTTCAGATGCAATTGCACAGAGGTTGGCCAGTGGCACTCTAACAACCATAAACATAACATTTTGATATATTTAGGGCAAGGGAAACAAGGACATTGAAGTCTTAATGGATCATTGTCTTCTCATGAAGTCTAACCCCTGTGTTAAAGGAATAGAGAACAAACATTTTTCAAACAGAGATAGCAGAAAGTGTCCACAGTTTAAAAAATTGAATCATTATAAACAGAAACTGTAATCATGTCTGACAGGGTTTGGAAGTACTGCACAATATTAAGCTTGAGCTCTGTCATTTCCACTGACCAAGGGCAACCACACAGCTTTTTCAGATCGCTATTAGTGGTTCTGGCAAAACACAATGTAAAATTATTTACCCAAAAAAAGGCACAAGTCTGAAAAAGTGTGAGTATGATGATTTCTTACTGTTGGTAAATTATGCAGTCACTTTAACTCACTTTTCTTCCCAAATATGGACAGAGAAGATAGACATGGATCCAAGATCCTTCTTTGTCAGAATCCTGACAATGTGTTCCAGGATATAACTATGCCATTGGAGAGAGAGTCGATAGCCAATCTTTAAGCTTGTAATTAACAAGCTTAAAGAAGAAGTTACGACTGAATGAACCTTTTAATAATAGAATAATAAATGATGATATGATACAGTGACATATCAAAGGAGTTCTTTCTCAGCAGAAAATTATTACTGTAATTTCCATTTTAATTTGAGCTGAACTATTATTTAGTAAAACTGTGTAGATTCTTAAAGACTATTAATTCAGATCTTCTAAGGTGTCAGTGAAATACGCTATAACTTTTTTCCTCTTCATTTCTTCAGAAGCCCTGACAGTAGAATGAGTATTGAAAAATGACATTTTATGTCTCTTACAATGATTATAGAAAATCAAGGCATTGATCTTATCCTCATTCCACATTTCAATGATGGCATGGTTAATGCCCCTTTCCCATTGTGACATTTTTTTAAGTTTAATGTCTGTACAATTAGAAAGCCATTTTGTTACATTAAATGCAAGACATTAATTTAAAAAGAGATAAAAATGTCTATATCCCATGCTTCTTAAATACCAGCTAGGAGAAAGTTACACTAGAAGTAAAGAGAATTTTAAAATTTTGATATAAAAAATAGCTCTTTGGGATGGGAAAGATAGCTAACCTTTACTGAATTCTTACTAAATTCCAGTACAATTAAGTGCTATGCATAGATAATACCATTTAATTCTCATTCTGCCTTATGGGATTCTAAAACAGGAATGCTGTAGATTTTCATGGCTAGAAATGTAGAGACCTAAGCAAACTCTAGTCCTCTGATCCCATGCTGTACACTTTCCTACCACCACCACTCCACCCCACTCCCCTCCAGGTTCCTGCCTCTCTGCCTTCGGAAATGTGCTTGACTGGTTGCTATAGCATAGACCATTATCACCCTGACACCTCTACAGAGGACAGAACACAAACACAAGGGGCAATAATAAACATGTACCTTTGTGATTCATGTGGAGAGAAAAGTACACTTTAAACGTGTTCCTCTTGTATTCGTTACACTAAGCTAAAAAGGAACATTTTGATGTTTTGTTTTTGTTTTGTTTTGTTATTTTGCCATGGCTAATAATTGTTCTTATATATAAATAATCAGAATATAGTAGGAATGTAGCAGAAATACTTTGCAAACATAGCAGGGTGAACCAAATGCTGCAGTTCATTGCAAAATTAGTGGAGCCAAAAAGGAATATAGTTACCTGTTAAAAGTGTTTTAAAAAAAAAAAAAAAAAACCTGAATTAAAAGTATTTAAAAGTATTGTTTACAAGCAATAGAAATCAAGCTGAGTGAGTTTAAGCAAAAAAGGTACTGGAGGGATGCTAAAGATTATTGGCCAATAAAAGAACAAATAAAACAAACGGAACTTGGGAAGATCAGAATCAAAAAATCTCTGATTCCTGGTGTTCTTTTTAAAAATATGCCAATGATGGCTATAAGTATATGAAAAGATGCTCAACATCGCTATTCAATGGGAAAGACAACTCAAAACCACAAAGAAATACCACTTCCCACCCCCCGACCCACCAAAAAAAGAAAAAAATAAGTATTGGTAAGGATGTGAAGAAACTGGAATCCTTGTGCATTATGAGAATGAAAAATGATGCAGTCACTGTGGAAAAGAGTATGGCAGTTCCTTAAAAAATTAAACATAGAATTACTATATGACTCAGCAATTCTATTTCTGGGTATAAACTCCGAAGAATTAAAAGCAGTCTCTTGAACAGATATTTGTACAACAATGTTCATAGCAGCATTACTCACAATAGCCAAAATGTGGAAACAACCCTTATGTCCATCAACAGATGAACAAAACAACATATACTTAACAATGGAATATCATTCAGTTGTTAAAAGTAGTGAAATTATGACACATGCTACAACATTGATGAACCTTAAAGACATTATGCTAATTGAAATAAGCTAGATAAAAAAGGATAAATGCTGCAAGACTTTTATATGGTACTTCATTTGTACGTGGTACTTAGAGTAGTTAAATTCACAGAGTCGGAAAGTAGAATAATGGTTGCTGGGAGCTGGTGGGAGAGCAGCATGGGGACTTACTGTTTCATGGGTACAGAGTTTCAGTTTGGGAGGATGGGAAAGTTCTGAAGATGAATGGTGATGGTTGCATAGCAAACAATATGAATGTGCCTACTGTCACTGAACTGTATACCCAGAAATGGTTAAAATGGTAAAGAGGTTTATGTTAGGTACTGCAATAACAAAAAAAGAAAATGAGAACAGAGAAAACATTACAGGATCTCTTCTTTATGGGGTTATCAGTTGCTGGAAGAGCAATTTCAGCAGGGAGGAAAGTCAAGTTCTGAAGGCATGGGATCAAGCAAAGGGTGCAGGGAAAGGGAAGGCAGTAGACAACACTGTTCATAAAAGACCTTGGTTATTGTAAAGGACTCTGGACTCTGAATTAATCATTTTATTTTAAACGTCAATGCATCCATGTAAGTGCATTTTTATGCAAAAAATATAATATTTGAAAAATGATATATTAGAACGATCATTGGACTTAGTCTTGAATGCTTGGATACAAACTCAGACTCACTCTTTAACCAGCCATAGAACCTGGAGGCTCAATTTGTTTATCTGCAAAATTAAGGTAATAGTTGTGCTCACAGAGAAAATGTAAAGATCAAATAAAATGATATATATGAACCTGCTGTAAACTAAGAAGTGCTATAGAATATAAGGTACCCTAATTGTAAGGATAAATTTAAAAAGTTAAGAGACTTGAGGGAGGAGGTGAATCAATATGGTCAAATAGAACCCTCAAGCAATCATTGCCTTGCAGGAACACCAAAATGAGCAACTATCCTGGAGGGATGGCAGGGGAGAAGAAGCACCTTCATATGAACCAAAAATTAGGTGTGTACAATCACAGTATCAGGTTTTAACATAAGTAACAAAGAGGTGTTGAAGAGGGTAGGAAGGACACTCTTTCATTGCTTATGCCACCTCTCCTCCAATCCCAGGCAAGACAGCATGAAGAATCTGTGTGCTTGCAGGAGAGAAAGTAAAGCAGGTGTGCTACACACAGTGGAACACTACACTGGACAGAATTCCACCAGTGATCACAGGGGAGTATTTAGACCAGGCTGGAGCCAAAGGGGAATCTTCCACCCAGCTAGAAGAACACAAGCCCTGGCCAGCTTTACCAGCAGCTGTAAGGTAGCCTACAGCCCTAAATAATTTTGAATGGCAGTCCGGTCAGAAGGATTGCAGCCCTTGGAAAGCCTGGGTGCTGTGCTGTTCTTGGAGGTAGTGAGTCTGAAGTGTGGCCCACTGCAACACCAGTTGTGGCAGCTATGGTAGTGCCTATGTCACCCCTACCACAACTTCAGGCAGTGCAGCATGGGGAAAAACTCCTTTTGCTTAAAGGAAGGAAGTATATATAGAAGGTTTTGTCTTGCAAATTGGATAACAGCTCAGCCACTGTTAATAAAGCACCAGACAAGTTCCTGAAGCCTCTGATTTCAGGCCTTTGCTCCTGAACAGGATCTCTAGATTCACCCCTGGGCCGGAAGGGAATCTACTGCCCTGGTAGGACAGACCCATTCCCAGCAGGGTTCACTACCTGTTGACCGAAGTGGCCTTGCAGCATGAATAAAAATCAGTAGCACCAGACAGTAATGGCAACAGGCATTGGCTCACCCAATTACTGTGCTCGTCTGGAAGGCAATGGACTTCAAGTGCAACCCAGCACTGGACCAGCTATAGTGGCCATGAGAGTGCCTGTGACACTACTTCCCCATCTCCAGGCAGCCCAGCACAGACAGACTCCTTTTTCTTGGAGGAAAAAAAAGGGAGAAAGTGACAGACTTTGCCTGGGAACCCAGGAAATTCTCCCTTATCTTCACCATGTCCACCGAGGCTGTGTATCTAGGAATCTGCAAGAGTTGCAGCTTAGTGTGCCCACTAGTGCTCAAAGAGCTAGAGTGGCCACAGGTTTAGGTCACAATATTCAATCCCATTTGAATTCTTGGAAACTACTTTCAAGAAGGATGGGTACAAATAAGCACAGACTGCAAGGTTTGGAATAAATATTTAACTCCTCAATGCCGAGACATTAACAAACATCCACAAGCATCAACAACTTCCAGGAAAACATTGCCTCACCAAATGTACTGAATAAGGCACCAGTGACCAATCCTGGAGTGCTAAAGATATATGACCTCTCAAATAGGGAATTCAAAATAGCCATCTTAAGGAAGCTCAGTGAACTTTAAGATAACACAAAGATAGAATTCAGAATTCTACCAGAGAAATTTAACAAGAAGATTGAAATAATAAAATAAAGCAGAAATTTGGAGCTGAAAAATTGAACTGACAAACTAAAAAAATGCCACAGAATCCTCAGCAAAATTGATCAAGCAGAAGAAAGAATAAAGTGATTTCAAAGGCAGGATATATAAAAATACACACAGAAGAAAAAAAAGAATAAAGTAAACATAGAAGATCTATAAAATACCCTCCAAAGGGCAAAACTAAAAGTTATTTGCTTAAAGAGAATGTATATAACAATATTGGGGTACATATTTTATTTAAAAAATAACTTTCCAAGCATTTCTTTCCAAGCCTAAAGAAAAATATTACTATCCAAGTACAAGAAGATTAAAGAACATCAAGAAGATTCAAACCAAATAAGATGATATCTCAGGCACATAATAATCAAACTCTGTAAGGTTACGGACAAAGAAAGAGTTCTAAAGAAGCAAGAGAAAATAAGCAAATAACATATAAAGGAGCTCCAATATGTCTGGCAGTAAACTTCTCAGTGGAAATCTTATTGGCCAGATTGGGAGTGAGATTACATATGCAAAAGTTCTGAAGAAACAAATGCCAACCTAGAATATTATATCCAGCAAATTATCCTTCAAACATGAAGGAAAAATAAAGACTTTCCCAGACAAAGAAAAGCTGAGGGATTTCATCAGCACCAGACTTGTCTTATAAAAAGAAATTCTAGAAGAATTTCTTTAATCTGAAAGAAAGGGAGGCTAATGAACAACCAGAAATCATCTGAAGGTATACAACTTGCTGATAATAGTAAATACACTGACAAATAGAGTAATCTAACAATGTAATTGCAGTGTGTAAACCACTCATATCTTTAGTAGGAAGACTAAAAGACAAATCAAAATAATAACTACAGGTTTTTAAGAGATACACAGTATGAAAAGACATGCATGGAGATTAAAAAAAAAATCAAAAAGTAGAGGGAATGAGTTAAACTGTAAAGTATTTTCTTTTCTCTTTGCTTGTCTTTTTTTCTTTTCTTTATAGTCAGTCAGGTTGTCATCAGTTTATTTTAAAGTGATTTTTGAGATGTTGCTTGTAACCCTCATGGTAACCATAAAACAGAAACCTATAACAGATAGACAAAATGTAAAACCAAGAAATTAAAACGTAATACCAGAGAAAATCACTTTTACACAAAGGAAAACAAATGAAGAAAGAAAAAAGAACCAACAAAACAATAAGAAAATATATAACAAAATTAGTATCTCCATGTCTATCAACAGCGACATTGAATGTAAATATACAAAATACTTCAGCCAAAGGACATAGAATGGTTGAATAGAATTTTTTTTAACTGGCATAAAAATAGGTACATAGATCAATGAAGCAGAATAAAGAACCTGGAAATTCATGCATTTACAGTCAAGCCATTTTGACAAAGGCATCAAGAGCTATATACTGCCTAAAAGAAAGTCACTTTACTTATAAAGACACAAAGGATAAAAATAAAGGGATGGAAAAAGACATCCCATAGAAATGTAAACAGAAAAGAGCAGGAGTAGCTATATTTATATCAGATAAAGCAGATTTAAAGACAAAAACTGTAAAAAGACACAAAGGGAGTCATTGTATAACGATAAAGGGGTCAATCCAAAAAGAGTATATGACAATTGTAGCTATATATACACCCAACACCAGAGTACCCAGATATATAAAATAAATATTAGAGGTAAAGGTAGAGATAGACTCTAATACAATAATAGTCAGCAACTTCAACACCCAACTTTTAGCATTGGGCAGATAATCTAGACATAAAATCAACAAAGAAACATAAAACTTAATCTGCAATTTGAACCAACAGACATCTAAAGAACATTCATGCAATTCGCTGGAGAATACACATTCTTCTCAGCACAGAGAACACTTTTAAGGATAAAGTATATGTTAGGTCACAAAACAAGTGTTTTTTTTTAACAAATGTTAAAAAAATTAAAATTGTATTAAGTATCTTTTCTGCAACGATGGAATAGAACTAGACATCAGTAGCAAGAGGAGCATCTGAAATTACACAAACACATGGAAATTAAACGAAATGCTTCTGAACAATCATTGGGTCAATAAAGAAATTAATAAATAAATATAAAAAATCCTTAAAATGAATGAAAATGGAAATACAACATATTAAACCTATGGGATATAGTAAAAGCAATACTAATAGGGAAATTACATAGCAAGAAATGCCAACATAAAAAATTTTTTTAATCTTTAAATAGAGATTACCTGGGGGAAGGGGCGACAGTGGGTGCAGCTTCAGTAGACTTAAACGCCACCGCCTAGTGGCTCTGAAGAGAGAGAGCCGATCTCCTAGGACTGTATTTGAGCTCTGCTAAGTGTCAGACTGCCTCCTCAAGTGGGTCCCTGACCCCCGTATCTCCTGACTGGGAGACACCTCCCAGTAAGAGCTGACAGACACCTCATACAGAAGAGCTCTGGCTAGCATCTGGTGGGTGCCCCTCTGAGACGGAGCTTCCAGAGGAAGAAACAGGCAGCAATCTTTGCTGTTCTGCAGCCTCTGCTGGTGATACCCAGACCCAGGCAAACAGGGTCTGGAGTGGACCTCCAGCAAACTCCAACAGACCTGCCACACGGACCTGAAGGTTAGAAGGAAACTAAAACTGAAAAGAATACCATCAACAGCAACAAAAAGTATGTCCACTCAGAGGCCCCATCCGAAGGTCACCAACATTAAAGATCAAAGGTAGATAAATCCACAAAGATGGGAAGAAACCAGCAGAAAAAGGCTGAAAATTCCAAAAAACAGAAGACCTCTTCTCCTCCAAAGGATCACAACTCCTCACCAGCAAGGGAACAAAACTGGATGGAGAATTAGTTTGACAAATTGACAGAAGTAGGCTTCAGAAGGTGGGTAATAAGAAACTCCAAGCTAAAAGAGCATGTTCTAACCCAATGCAAGGAAGCTAAGAACCTTGAAAAAAGGTTAGACAAATTGCTAACTGGCATAACCAGTTTTGAGAAGAACAAAAATGACCTGATGAAGCAGGAAAACATAGCACAAGAACTTTGTGAAGCATACACAAAAGTATCAATAACTGAATTAATCAAGTGGAAGAACGGATATCAGAGATATATGGGCAACATGGAAAAACCCCATCTCTACTAAAAATACAAAAATTAGCCAGGAGTGGTGGTGCGCACCTTCTAATCCCAGCTACTCGGGAGGCTGAGGCATTAGGATCGCTTGAACCCAGGAGGCAGAGGTTGCAGTGAGCCAAGATCGTGCCACTGCACTCCAGCCTGGGCAACAGAGTAAGACTCGGTCTTAAAAATAGACAAAAAGAATATAACATAAATATTACAAATTCTAACACTGTAAAAATAATTCTATGACTAACAAAAGTTGGGAAGTGAGGGGAAAGGGCCCTGGGAGGACTCCTAAACGTGTAAATTGATTCATATTTAACAGTCTGAAGGTAATTTTTTTAAAAAGCAAAATACACATTGGAGTACCTGCTTGCGTGATTGCAGCCTGAGTTCCTCCATCCTTCTTGTACAGAGACCTGGGTGCAGGGAGGCCCTCTCTGCTTCATGCCCAGGCAGATCTATAGGCATTTGGAGCACCCAGTCACCTGGTTCAGTAGCCTGAGCTGCCATACTTGCTGTGCAGACACCTCCGTGCAGCTGGGACCTCTCTACTCCATGCCCAGGCAGATTCTCAGGCAGTTAGAGTATCTACTCACCCAGATCAGTATCCTGAGCCACCCAGCCTTTCTGTACAGTGATTGTGGTGAAGTGAGACCCTCTAAAATCCGTACCCAGACATATTCAGGCCTCTGGGGTACCCACTCACTTGGATTAGTTATTTAGGATGCTCCCTAACCCCATGCACCAAATGTGAGGCTGAAGTTTCCCAGCTCCATGTCTAGGTACACTTCTGGGCACTTGGTGATCACCAACTGGATTCTTCCTTAGCACCGGTCTCTGTGCCTGCCATTGAGGAACCTGTAGGCAGACCTGCTTAGTCCAGCTCCACCCATCTTGGCCACCACCCCCCCCATCACTGAAGCTGAACAGGGAGCTCAGATCACTGTGCACTCTGCAGATCACCCATTGCCTGAGGCAACAGATGGCTTCACCCAGAAAACAAGCATCAAGTGTATACCCTACTGTATTGGCCACAGCCAGCTCTTACTCATAAGCACCATCTACTGGCTTAGAGGTGGAACCACACAGCACAATATAGGCTATAGGAGCAAAGCCAAAAGACTACCCAGTATTCTCTACAGTTACACTCCCTATGGAGGAGAGGAAAGGGAAAGGAAACAATCAGTAATATTAAAGGGAATGAACGGACAAAATATTTCTGCCGACATGAAAATAATTACAAAAATTAGAAGTGCCAGCATCACCAGATGAGATGACACCAGCATAAGAATCTGGACCCATAAAAAATCCAAATGTAGTGACACCACCAAAGTATCACTCTAACTCTCCAGCAATGCTCCTATCCAAAATAAAAACTTGGAAATGACAGATAAAGAATTCAAAGCATGGGTTGCAAGGAAGCTCAACAAGAACTAAAACAAGGTTAAAAATTAACACAAACAAGCTTCTAAAGCAATCCAGAAAATGAAAGAAGAGAAAAATATTTTTAAAAGAAATCAATCAGAGCTTTTGGAATTGGAAAACTCACTTAAGAAACATTAAAAATCCAATTGAGAGTTTTATCAATGGATCGGACCAAGCAGAAGAATTTCAAAGCTTAAAGACCGATCTTTCAAACTAACCCAGTAAGACCAAAAGAATTTTTAAATATGAACAGTCTTTGAAAAATATTATGTAAAGTGACCAAACCTACAAATTATTGGCATTCTGGAGAGAGAAGGAGGGAATTTAAAAAAAAAAAAAAAACTGGAAAATATATTTGGGGAAATAATTCAAGAAAATTTCCTTAATCTTACTAGAGAAGTAGACATCCAGATATAAGAACCCAATGGGAGGCCGAGGCAGGCGGATCACGAGGTCAGGAGATCAAGACCATCCTGGCTAATGTGGTGAAACCCATATCTACTAAAAATACAAAAAATTACCCAGGCGCGGTGGCAGGCACCTGTAGTCCCAGCTACTCGGGAGGCTGAGGCAGGAAAATGGTGTGAAACTAGGAGGCAGAGCTTGCAGTGAGCCGAGATTGCACCACTGCATTCCTCCTGGGCGACAGAGAGAGGCTCTGTCTCAAAAAAGGAAATTTAATTTAATTTAATTTAAAAATAATAAAGAAACCCAGAGAATACCTGTGGAATACTATACAAAATGAACATCACCAAGACATATAGTCAATAGACCGTATAAGGTAACACTAAAGAACAAATCTTAAAAGCAGCTAGAGAAGAAGATCAGGTCATGAACAAAGGGAATCCCATTAGGCTAAGAGCAAATTCTTAGCAGAAACATTACAAGAAAGGAAAACAGAAGAAAACAGCTCAGCCACAATGTGGTAAAGCAACAAGCAGAAGTTCCCAATTCAGGCCTATGCTCCTGGAACAGTGTTTCTAGACCTGTCCTGAATCAGAGAGGAGCCCACTGCCCTGAAGGGTGATTCCCAGGCCAGGTAGCATTCAAGACAAGCTGACTGAAGAGCCCCTGGATATTAAGTGAACATTGGTGATGGACTGGTAGAATCCCCTGTGGGCCATTGCAGGTGGGTGGCCATAGTAAAGGGCCACTCTGCCTGAGGAAAGGGGAGGGAAGAACAAGAAGGACCTTGCCTTGTGATTTGAGTGCCAGCTTGCTGCAGGAGAACAAAACATCAGGTAAATTCTAAGGTTTTCAATTTCAATTCCTGGCTCCCAGACAGCATCTCCAGACCTACCTGGGACCTGGAGGAACACGCTGCCTGAAGACAAGGACATTTGCTAATCATAGAGCTCTACAGCATTGAGAAAACATTGGGGGTAGGCACGTAGTGGTTACAGAAGGCCTTGGATGAGACCCAGTGCTGTGCTGGATTCAGGTATGTCCCAGCGCAGTCCCAGTGGTGGTAGCCATAGGGGTGTTTGTGCCACTACACCCCCAGTTTCAGGCAGCTCAGACAGAGATAATCAATTTGTTTGGCAGAAAGTAAGGGAAAAGAGCAAGAGTTTCCACCTGGTAATCCAGAGACTTCTGGACATTATCCAAGACCATCAAGGTGGTACCTCTACGAGTCTGCAAAAAACACAGCATTATTGGGCATGGGGCTCAAGTTCCTTCAAATACCTGAAAAAGCTTCTCAAGAAGGATGGGTGCAAACAAGCCAGACTAAAAGACTATCATAAATACATAATTTTATAATGCTCAGACATTGATGAATATCTACAAGCATCAAGATCATCCAGAAAAAAATCAACCTCACCAAATTAACTAAATAAGGCACCAGGGACCAATCCTGGAGAAACAGATATGTGACCTTTCAGACACAGAATTTAAAATAGCATTTTTGAAGAAGTTCAAGATGATGCAGGAAAAAAAATCAGAATTCTATCAGAAAAAAATAAAGAGATTGAAATAAGAATCAAGCAAAAATTCTAGTTGAAAAAATACAATTAATATTTGTATTTTATACATACTGAAGAATGCACCAAAGTCTCTTAATAGCAGAAGTGATCAAGCAAAAGAATTAGTGAGGTTGAAGGCAGGCTATTTGAAAACACATAGTCAGAGGAGATTAAAATAAATAAATAAATAAATAAAGCATACTTACAAATCTAGAAACTAGCCTCAAAAGAGCAAAGAGTTATTGGCCCTAAAGAGGAGTTAGAGAAGAAGTTTGAAGTAGGAAGTTTATTCAAAGGGATAATAACAGAGAACTTTCCAAACCTAAAGATATCTATACCTGAGTACAAAGAAGTTTACAGTCTAATGAACCAAGGGAGAAGACCCAAATAAACAAAATCAGAGATTAAAAAGGAGACATTAGAACTGATATTGCAGAAATTCAAAGGATCATTAGTGGCTACTATGAGTGACTGTATGCCAATAAATCGAAAAATCTACAGGAAATGGGTACATTCCTAGACACATACAACCTACCAAGATTGAACCATGAAGAAATCCAAAACACGAACAAATAAATGACAAGTAATAAGATCAAAGCTGTATCAGAAAATCTCCCAGCAAGGAAAAACCCAAAACCTGATGATTTCACTGCTGAATTCTACCAAATATTAACGAAAGAACTAATACCAATCCTACTCAAACCACTCTAAAAACTAGAGAATAGAACACTTCCGAACTCATTCTACAAGGCCACTGTTAATCTAATACCAAAACCAAAGACATGTTTTTTTTTAAAACTACAAATATCTCTGATTAATATTATTGCAAACGTCTTCAACAAGCTACTACGCAAACCAAATTCAGCAACACATTAAAATAATAATTCATCATGGCCAAGTGGGATTTATTCCTTGGATGCCAAGATAGTTCAGCATATGCAAATCAATAAATATGATACATCATATCAATAGAATAAAAACTACATGATCATTTCAATTGATGCAGAAAAAGCATTTGATAAAGTTCAACAATGCTTTACCATAAAAACCCCCAAAACACTGTGTATAAAAGGAACGTATCTCAACACAATAAAAGCAACTTATGCCAGACCCACAGATAGTATCAGACTGAATGAGGAAAAACTGAAAGTCTTTCCTCTAAGATCTGGAACACAGCAAGGATGCCAACTTTTACCACTGTTCATTCATGATAGTACTGGAAGTCCTAGCTAGAGCAATCAGACAAGAAATATATAAAGGACATCCAATTAGAAAGGAAGAAGTCAAATTACCCTTGCTTGCAGATGATATGATCTTATATTTGGAAAAATCTAAAGACTCCACCAAAAAACTATTAGAACTGATGAAGAAATTCAGTAAAGTTTCAGAATACAAGATCAACATACAAAAGCAGCAGTATTTCTATATGCCAAGAGTAAACAATCTGAAAAACCAAAAAGTAATCCCATTTACAATAGCCACACATAAAATTAAAAACCTAGGATTAACTTAACCAAAGAAGTCAAAAATCACTACAATGAAAACTATTAAAAAAAAAAAACTGACAAAATAAATTGAAAAGGACACACACCAAAAAAAGAAAGAAAAGAAAGAAAGAAATTCCATGTTCATGGATTGGAAGAATCAGTATTGTTAAAATGCTTATACTAACCAAAACAATCTAGAGATTCAATGCAATCACCATCAAAATACCAACACAACTCATCGAGATGACATTTACAAAACAGAAAAAAATCACTAAAATTTATATGGAACCACAAAAGACCTAGAATAGCTACAGCTATCCTGAGCTAAAAGAACAAAATTAGAGAAATAACATTACCTAACTTCGAATTATACTGCAGAGCTATCATAACCAAAACAGCATGGTACTGGCATAAAAACAGTGACATAGACCAATGAAACAGAACAGAGAACCCAGAAACAAATCCACACACCTATAGTGAACTCATCTTTGACAAAGGATAAAAGAACATACACTAGAGAAAAGATAGTCTCAATAAATAGTGCTGGAAAAACTGGATATACATATGTAAAAGAATACAACTAGACCCCTATTTCTCACCATATACAAAAATCAAAATGGATTAAATACTTAAATCTAAGACCTCAAACTATTAACCACCAAAAGAAAATACTGGAGAAATTCTCCAAAACATTGGTCTGAGCAAAAATGTCTTGAGTAATACCCCACAAGCACAAGCAACCAGGGCAAAAACAGACAAACAGAATCACATCAAATGAAAAATCTTCTCCACAGCAAAGGACACCATCAACAAAGACAACCCCCAAATAGGAGAAAATATTTGCAAACTATTCATCTGACAAGGGATTAATAACCAGATTATATAAGGAACCCAAAAAAACTCTGAAAGAAAGTCTAATAATCCAATCAAAAATGGGCAAAAGATTTCACTAGGCATATTTCAAAATAAGATATACAACAGGCATATACTTAATATCAATGATCATCAGAAATGCAAATCAAAACCACAATGAGATACCATCTCACCCTAGTTAAAATGGCTTACATAAAAAAGACAGGCAATAACAAATGCGGTGAGAATGTGGAGAAAAGTGAACCCTTGTACATAATTGGTGGCAATGTAAATTAACACAACCACTATAAAGAACAGTTGGAAGGTTCCTAAAACAAATTAAAAATGAGCTATCATATGATACAGCAATCCCGCTGCTGCATATACACCCAAAAGAAAGGAAATCAGTATATCAAAGTGATAACTGCATTTCCATGTTTGTTGTAGCACTGCTCACAATAGCCAAGATTTGGAAGCAACCTAAGTGTTTATCAATAGATGAATAAATAAAGAAAATGTGCCATTTGCACACAATAGAGTACCATTCAGCCATAAAAAAATGAGTTCCTGTCATTTGCATCAACATAGATAAAACTGGAGAGCATTTATGTTATGTGAAATAACGCAGGCACTGAAAAACAAATATTACACGTTTCCACTTAATTTGGGGATCTGAAAATCAAAACAGTTGAACTCATCAATATCAAGAGTAGAAAAATAGTTACTGGAGGCTAGGAATGATAATGGGGTATGGGGGGAAAAGGGGATAGTTAATAGATACAAAAAAAGAAAAAAGAAAAAATGAATAGGACCTAGTGTTAGATAGTGACTATAGTCAATAATAATTTAATTGCACATTTTTTAAAAACTAAAAATATAATTGGTTTGTAACATAAAGGATAAATGTTTGAGGGGATAGATATCCCATTTTCCATGATGCGACTTTTATGCATTGCATGCCTGTATCAAAATATTTCATGTAACTCAAATGTATACACCTATTATGTACCGAAAAACTTAAAGAAAAAATTTAAAAAGTAAAAATGAAAACCAAAACCATATGATCATCTCAATAGATGTGAAAAACCTTTTGATAAAATTTCACATTCCTTCATAATAAAAACCCTCAACAAACAAGGCATTGAAGGGACATACCTCAAAATAGTAGAGCCATCTATGACAAACCCACAGCCATCATCACACTGAATGGGCAAAAGCTGGGAGCAGTCCCCTTGAAAACAAGATGACAACAAGGATGCCCACTCTCACCACTTCTCTTCAGTATAGTACTGAAAAGCCTAACCAGAGCAATCAGGCAAGAAAAAGAAATGAAAGGCATCTAAATCAGAAAAGAAATTGTCAAACTATCTTTTTTCATGGATGATATGATTCCATGCCTAGAAAACCCTAAATATTCTGTCAAAAGGCCCCAGGAACTGATAAACAATTTCAGTAAAGTTTCAGGATACAAAAATCAATGTACAAAAATCAGTATTTCTATGTGCCAAATAATTCAAGCTCAGTGCCAAATCAAGAACGCATCCCCATTCACAAAAGACACACACACACACACACAATAAAATACCATAGAATATATCTAACTACAAACAGAACTACAAAACACTGGTTAAAGAAGTCATAGACATAAACCAATGGAAAAACATTCCATGATCACGGATTGGAATAATCAATATTGTTAAAATGGCCATACTGCCCAAAGCAATCTACAGACTTAATGGTGTCCCTATCAAACTATTAACCTAATTTTTTACAGAACTAGAAAACTAATTTTAAAATTCAAATGGAACCCAAAGAGAGCCCAAATAGTCAAAGCATTCCTATGTAAAAAGAACAAAGCTGGAGGCATCACATTATCTGACTTCAAACTATAATATAAGGCTACAGTAACCAAAACAGCACAGTTCTGGTACAAAAACAGACACATAGACATTTGAAACAGAATAGATGGCCAAGAAATTATGCTGCACATCTACAAGCATCTGATCTTGAACAAAGACAACAAAGCAAGTAATGAAGAAAGGACTCATTCAATAAATGGTGCTGAGATAGCTGGCTAACTATATGCATTCATATATAAATATATATATTTATATATATATATATATTTATATATATATATATATATATATTTCTTTAACCACTCATCACCTAAGTTGGTGGGCACTTAGGTTGATTCCATATCTTTGCAATTGTGAATTGTGCTGCAATAAGCAAACACAGGTGTCTTTTTGATATACTGATTTCTTTTCCTTCAGGTAGCTATCCAGTAATGGGTTTGCTGGGTCAAATGGCAAATCTACTTTTAGTTATTTGAGAAATCTCCTCATTGCTTTCTATAGAGGTTGTATTAATTTACATTCTCTCCAGCAGTATATAGGCATTCTCTTTTCACCACATCTGCACTAACCTCTCGTTTTTTGACTGTATTACAATACCCATTCTGGCTGGGATAAAGTAATATCTCTGTGGTTTAATTTGCACTTCCTTAATGATTAGTGATGTAGAGCATTGCTTCATATATCTGTTGGCCATTTGCATATCTTCTTTTGAGAAATGTCTGCTTATGTCATTTGACTACTTCTTAATGAGATTTGTTTTGTTTTGTTTTTGTCTCACTGATTTGAGTTCCTTGTAGATTCTGGATATTAGTTCTCTGTCAGATGCATACTTTGCAAGTATTTTCTCCCATTCTGTAAGTTGTCTGTTTACTTTTTTTGCTGTGTAAAACCTTTTAGTTAATTAGGTCTCATTTATTTTTGCTTTGGTTGTATTTGCTTTTGAGGTCCTTGTCAAATTCTTTGCCTAAGCCAATGTCCTTGAGAATTTTCCCTGGGTTTTCTTCCAGAATTTTTATGGTTTCAGGTCTTAGATTTAAGCCTGTAATCCATCTTGAGTTAGCTTTGGTATACAGAGAGAGAAATGGATTGTTTCATTCTTCTACATATGGCCATTCGATTTTCCCAGAAGCACTTATTGAACAGGCAATCCTTTCCTCAATTTATGTTTTTGTATGTTTTTTTCAAAGATCAGTTGGCTGTAAGTTTTGGCTTTATTTCTGAGTTCTCTGTTTTGTTCCATTGGTATATGTATCTACTATTATAATAGTATCATGCTAGTTTATTTACTATAGCTTTGTAGTGTAATTTGAAGTAATGTGATGTCTCCAAATTTGTTCTTTTTGATTAGGATTGCTACGGTTATTCAGGCTCTTTTTTGTTTCCATATGAATGTTAGAATTGTTTTTTCTAATTCTGTGAAGAATGACATCAATATTTTGATAGGAATTATATAGAATCTGTAGATTGCTTTGGGCAGGATGGTAATTTTAATGACTTTGATTATTTTAACCTATGAATGTCGAATATTTTTTCATTTGTTTGGGGCATCTCTGATTTCTTTCATCAGTGTTTCATAGTTCTTCTTGTAGAGATCTTTCCCCTTCTTTGTTAAGGATAATCCTAAGTATATTATATTTTTGTAGGTATTGTAAAAGGTTTGAGTTCTTGATTTGATTCTCAGCTTGGCCATTGTTGGTTTTTAGCAGTGCTACTGATTTCCGTGCATTGATTTTTGTAACCTGATACTTTACTGAATTCATTTATCAAATCTAGGACTCTTTTGGAGGAGTCTTTAGGGTTTTCTAAATATAAGATCATATCACTGGCAAACAGAGAATTTGACTTTTCCCCAATTTGAATGCCCCTTCTTTCTTTCTCTTGCCTAATTGCTCTGGCTAGAACTTCTGTTTTCATGTTTTTACAATAAAATCCATCAAATATTTTCAAAAGAGACTGACTTAATTCTCCTTTGAAAATAGATTTCCCCCTTCCTTTTTCTTAGAGCATTTACCTTAGAAAACTATTAATTGTAAGCACTTTTTCTGTTTGAAATGTATTTAAATCCTTTTGAAAATTAAAATTGGAATGTAATCAGTTTTATGAGCCATGAAGTTCTTTCTTAAGGACTGGGAGCCATCTCTGTGAAATGTAAATATCAAAAAGAATAGGCCCCTATTTCCCAGTTTCTGTGGAAGAGTAGGAATTAACTTCAGTGGATACCTTGCTCGAAGTGGTAAACTACCTCTTGGCATAAAATTAAAAGAAGCTTATTTTTCCTTTAGATAAAGCCAATTATCTAACACAGATGGTCATGCTAATTACTAGGTGAATTTAGAATGAACTCTATGTGACAAATGGTGCAATCAAGTCCTCTTAGAGACTAGTTACTGTTTATCATGAGAACATGTATGGAATGTATAGAATGGATTATAGTTTGGTTATATGTAAGGGTGACATTTCTTTCTGTCTTTGCAATCTCTTAAAAGATTGCCTGTGATATGCATCACATGCTGGTTTAATGCTTATTCAATAAAATTTTTTTCTATAGTACTTTTGTGGAGAGGTTTTCTGATATGGGAGAAGATTTTGTTTTTAATTTTATTTCCCCAACATCTTTTTTTTTAATCTGCTAGTAACAACCCAGTGCTTAGCTTCAGACTTGATCTGTAGAGTAGAAATTTTAATAGGAAAATCTAATGGTTGACCTGGATGATATCAGCTATCTTCCCACCCTTACCCTATGTCACTATGCAAGGGAATGGGGTGGGGAGGGATGCAGGGTCAAGAAATGTAAATAGAACTAGGAAGCAGGGAGGGAAGGTTCTCAAAGAAGGGCTGCTCATGTACAACCACCCCCGCCACACACACATTTCAAAGTACAAAAGGCAACTTTTAGCAGACAGGCAGACAACTGGGATTTTTCACATTTCTACATTATTCTATTTAAATTTGATTACATTGACTAAACATGTGCACATCAATTCACATTTCAGTGACACTAAATTATTGAAATTATTTGAACCATCTCCATGAATCTCTCATATCCCTGGACACTTAGGGTGATATCCTAAAAAAAATTATTTCATTATTCTCATAAATAAGGATGTTTAAAATATTTTGATGTTACAAATGCTACTGTATTTTTCTAACCTCTTAATTTTTTGTCCTCAAAAATATTAAGCCAAATGGATACATTTCCTTAGTGCTTTCAAGTAATTAGCAAAACAAAATACTCTCTGAAGAATGGAAATGTAGTTTTCCTATTTCTTTCCCTCAGCCATGAAAGACAAGCAGATGGTCTCTTATCAGTGTAAACAGCTATCAGAATGGCAATGGTGGCCATATGAGAGAATAAACATAGAAATGAAAGGGCAGAAATAGATGAGTAAAAAGCAAAAAGCAGAATCATCTGTTTTTGAATTAACAAGAAGAACACAGAAGTTAAGGTCTAACAATTGATATTTTGTGTTTGGCAAATAGTGTAAGTATATAAACTACTTAAGAGAAGTTCATAGATGCATTGTATTCCCAGGTGTTTCATACTGACCCAATTGTCTCAGAAACGAAACACTATATTGGATGAGGCAAGTCAGTGAGGAACCATTCAGCCATGTCTTTATCATGGATTCTGTGGTTGAGGTAACTGTCAAGTTTGGCCAAAAAGTAAGTGAAACTACAAAAGGAATAAGACTTGTAAAACATTCTCTCAAATTCAAAAATAGAAATAAAACATGGCAAAGTATAGGAGAAGAAAAAAATTCAGATAATTATATTTTGGCAGTCTTTACACAGGTAATAGTTAATAGATAACAGATGATAACCTATTCTGGATTTAATAATTTCCTTTTGAAACTAATTATGCTTTCACTTCAACTGAATATTTCTGGGAAAGTAAAATTAAGAGAAATAAAATCTCATTATTACATCACTGCATAGAAATTTTTCTACAAAATACCTTTTTAAAATAGAGTAAAACATTTAATTAACATTGAGAAATTATCTCCCCTACATACAAATCAGGAGTTAAATTTAAAATAAGTTACTTAAAATTAAATTTCAATTATAAAAATTGGAGGGCACATAGCTTTATCAAGCCCAACAACAGGGTCATGCAACTTAATTCTCAATAGTATTGGCCCTAGCAGAGGTGTTACTGTGTAGGAGTTAACTACCCCTACTGTGTTAGTCCATTTTCATGCTGCTGATACAGATATATCCGATATTAGGCAATTTACAAAAGTGGTGTAATGGACTTACAGTTCCACATGGCTGGGGAAGCCTCACAATTATGGTGAAAGGTAAGAAGGAGCAAGTTACGTCTTACATGGATGGCAGCAGGCAAAGAGAGAGAGCTTGTGTAGCAAAACTCCCATTTTTAAAAGCATCAGATCTCGTGAAACTTACTATCATGAGAATAGCATTGGAAAAACTCACCCCCATGATTCAATTATCTCCCACCACACATGGGAATTATAGAAGCTACAAGATGACAAAACCAAACCATATCACCTATCTTAGAGCTCACTGTCTGGGTTTGGAGCCCATCTCTGATGCTACCTGTCACTTAATCTCCAATTACCTCACTATTCCTCATTTGGGGAACAGAGATGATGATAATGAATCTATCTCACATCTTTGTTGTAAAAATTAAACAAACAATATATAAAAAATTATAAACAGTGTTTGACCCATAGAAAGCAATAAAAAGTGTATTTTCTAGTCACTACAGTTTCTGAAATCTGCAAGTAATGTGCAGATAGAACACATAGTACCTGTTTTTATTAACCACTGATACCAGGCACGTATCACTTTGATTTATTTATTTGCTTTATCTGCAAACATCCATGCCAATTGTTTTCCCACAGAGCAGTATCACATCTGCCAGCAGCCCCTCTATCTTACCAGGCTGCCTCATTTGTTAGGCCTGGGGTCTATCTGTGTTGCTTCTGATAGCATTTAGCAGCTTCTTTAAATATTGTACAGCTACACATGAATGAATACATAAACTTGTTACAATGGCATAACAATGTGAGTAAATCCAGTAAAATTAAATAATTACATACAGCAAATAAAGTCACTGCAGCCAAAATGAGCTACATATGCCAAAAGAAAAGGAGGAAAATTGCAGCAGAAATTCTTATAGAAATTACATTATTCAGCATTAAAAATCCTTTTTAAAATGTAAAAAATACTTTTTAAATGTAATATTTAAAATATGAATATGTATAAAATATTAATATTTTGCTAATGCTTTATCTATTAGTCACTGACCACTTAGCTTCAAAGAGGTGTTAAAAATTATTTTTGTTATTGCTTTGGTCAATGTCTTTTTCTATTCTCAGTAAATGTCAATATCCTCAAAACTTTTGAATAACAAATCATCAGGACATAATGAAGACAATTTAATGACACAATGAATGACAACAACCTTGTTCCTTTCAGAAACAAGCCAAAAAGTGAGTTGGTAGAAACACACCCAATAAACGTCAGGGATGAGTCTGTTCACTACTGTATCTTCATTGCTAGGATAGTGCCTAGCACACAGTAGGCATTTAATAGTTGTCTGAATCTTTAATGAATGAAATAATTATTTACCTCTAAATCTATTATCAAATAGAAAATTTGTATAAAGGGTAGACAGTCTAAAGTGGCTCTCAACTAACAGAGGAACTATCCACTTAGGGGTATTTGGAAATATGATGAGGGTTGGCTTGTTCAGTTAATAACTGCTGGTGCTATGGACAGTCTGTAGGTGGAGTCCATTGCAGAAAGGCTAAACTTTCTACATTGTGGAGGGAGGTGAGGATATCTATTACAGGACAGTCCAGCATGACAAAGAATTTTTTCCCAATATAAAAACAGCAGTCCACTGACAATTACTGCAAGGAGAAGTAAGGTGGGGTGGGGTTAGAAAACAAAAAATAGTAAATCAGAGCAACAATATCAGCCATATCATACTGAATGGGCAAAAACTGGAAGCATTCCCTTTGAAAACTGGCACAAGACAGGGATGCCCTCTCTCAGCCACTCCTATTCAACATAGTGTTGGAAGTTCTGGCTAGGGCAATCAGGCAAGAGAAAGAAATCAAGCATATTCAGTTAGGAAAAGAAGAAGTCAAATTGTCCCTGTTTGCAGATGACATGATTGTATATTTAGAAAACCCCATTGTCTCAGCCCAAAATCTCCTTAAGCTGATAAGCAACTTCAGCAAAGTCTCAGGATACAAAATCAATGTGCAAAAATCACAAGCATTCTTATACACCAGTAACAGACAAACAGAGAGCAAAATCATGAATGAACTCCCATTCACAATAGCTTCAAAGAGAATAAAATACCTAGGAATCCAACTTACAAGGGATGTAAAGGACCTCTTCAAGGAGAACTACAAACCACTATTCAGTGAAATAAAAGAGGACACAAACAAATGGAAGAACATACCATGCTCATGGATAGGAAGAATCAATATTGTGAAAATGGCCATACTGCCCAAGATTATTTATAGATTCAATGGCATCCCCATTAAGCTAGCAATGACTTTTTTCACAGAATTGGAAAAAAACTGCTTTAAAGTTCATATGGAACCAGAAAAGACCCCACATTGCCAAGACATTCCTAAGCCAAAAGAACAAAGCTGGAGACATCACGCTACCTGACTTCAAACTATACTACAAGGTTACAGTAACCAAAACAGCATGGTACTGGTACCAAGACAGAGATATAGACCAATAGAACAGAACAGAGCCTTCAGAAATAATACACATCTACAGCCATCTGATCTTTGACAAACCTGACAAAAACAAGAAATGGGGAAAGGAGTCCCTATTTAATAAATGGTGCTGGGAAAATTGGCTAGCCATAAGTAGAAAGCTGAAACTGGATCCTTTCCTTACTCCTTATATGAAAATTAATTCAAGATGGATTAGAGACTTAAATGTTAGACTTAAAACCATAAAAACCCTAGAAGAAAACCTAGGTAATACCATTCAGGACATAGGCATGGGCAAGGACTTCATGTCTAAAACACCAAAAGCAACAGCAACAAAAGCCAAAATTGACAAATGGGATCTCATTAAACTAAAGAGCTTCTGCACAGCAAAAGAAACTACCATCAGAGTGAACAGGAAACCCACAGAATGGGAGAAAATTTTTGCAATCTACTCAACTGACAAAAGGCTAATATCCAGAACCTATAAAGAACCCAATCAAATTTACAAGAAAAAAACAAACAACCTCATTAAAAAGTGGGCAAAAGATATGAACAGACACTTCTCAAAAGAAGACATGCATACAGCCAACAGACACACGAAAGAATGCTCATCACTGACCATCAGAGAAATGCAAATCAAAACCACAATGAGATATCATCTCACATCAGTTAGAATGTCAATCATTAAAAAATCAGGAAAAAACAGGTGCTGGAGAGGATGTGGAGAAATAGGAACACTTTTACACTGTTGGTGGGACTTTAAACTAGTTCAACCATTGTGGAAAACAGTGTGGTGATTCCTCAAGGATCTAGAACTAGAAATACCATTTGACCCAGCCATCCCATTACTGGGGATATACCCAAAGGATTATAAGTCATGCTTCTATAAAGACACATGCACACGTATGTTTATTGTGGCTCTATTCACAATAGCAAAGACCTGGAATCAACCCAAATGTCTATCAGTGACAGACTGGATTAAGAAAATGTGGCACATATACACCATGGAATACTATGCAGCCATAAAAAAGGATGAGTTTGTGTCCTTTGTAGGGACATGGATGCAGCTGGAAACCATCATTCTCAGCAAACTATCGCAAGAACAGAAAACCAAACACCGCATGTTCTCATGCATAGGTGGGAACTGAACAATGAGATCACTTGGACTTGAGAAGGGGAATGACACACACCGGGTCCTATTGTGGGGACAGGCGAGTGGGGAGGGATAGCATTAGGAGATACACCTAATGTAAATGACGAGTTAATGGGTGCAGCACACCAACATGGCACATGTATACGTATGTAACAAACCTGCATGTTGTGCACATATACCCTAGAACTTAAAGTATAATTTAAAAAAATAAAAAAGAATATCAGAAAGGTAGGGGGAAAGACATAATATAGTGATTAGGAGGTCTCCACTATTAGAGAGGAGGAAACTGTTTAGAAAACTCAGCTGGCTCAGACACAGCAGCCTACTAAAATTAAAAAATGCCCAAATTATTTAAAAAGGAATGAAATCATGTCCTTTACAGCAATGTTGTTAGAGCTGGATGCCATAATCCTGAATGAATTAACACAGGAACAGAAAACCAAATACCATGTGTTCTCACTTATAAGTGGGAGCTAAACATTGAGCACATATATACAAAAACATGGGAACAACAGACACTGTGGACCGCTAGAGGTGGGAGGGAGAGAGGCAGTCCTAGGTTGAAAAACTACCTATTGAATATTGTGCTTACTACCTGGGTACAATATACCAATGTAACAAACCTGCACATCTGCCCCCGGTATCTAAAATAAAAGTCGAAATTTTTTTAAAGAATAGAAACAATGAAAATTTCATAAATAAAGAAACCTAAGTCAGAGATTTTGTGCAAGTCACAAAAGTGACAGCAAACATGTACTTTTTACAGTAAAACATACAAAATAATTATAAAATATACTTTTAAGAAATTCAAAGCAATTCCATGTGTGTGGCATACATCTGGTGCAAGTTCCTGGAGCTCCCTTTCCACACTCCCATACACCCTTCACCACCCTCCCCTCACCATTTGTGGGTGGTATTTAGTGGAAACTACCTCAGGCCCTGAGTAGTGAGCAGTTCATCAGAAATGAGGAGTGCTAAGGAAGAAACATCATGGCAGGAGTACCAGGATGAGAAAAAAGGCAAAAGATATCGAAAGGAAGATGAAGATGTTCAGGCGGTCCACCAAAGGCAAGCTTCAAGCACAATGCACACAAAGTACACAAGGCAACAATGTTAAAACCCTATTTTACTTATTAAATATTTATTGAACATTTCTGTGCATCAAGCATTGTGCTAAGCCCTAGGAATGGAGATGAACAAGAGATAAGGCCTAGCGCTTATGAAGTTTATAGTCAGGAGGAGTAGACATTAAACAGGTAAACCATAATTGAAACTCACAAGGTTCCTACAGAAAGAATAGCAAGGGGATCTATTTTAGATTGAAGTGTGAAGAAGGACTTCTCTAAAGTTGTATCTTCCAGAGTTCTGAAAGATGAGTAGGAATTAGGTCATCTCTGCAGAAATGCATTTTTGGGAAGGGAGCTCTGTCTGTACCAGGGTGCAAGGCAGGACAGGGTCTGGCACATTCCTGGAACTGTAGTGAGGGCAATGTCGCTATCTTGTTGAGCTGGGGGGACAGACAAGAGATAAGGTTACCCTGGCTACAATATGTAGAAGAATTGCAAGAAAATGGGTTTAGAGACTGTTATAAAAGCTACTGCAATAGTCCAGGTAAGAAATGATGGTGGCTTGGTCAGAAGTGACAGCAACAAAAACAAGAAATATGGATAGATTCTAAATATAAAGTGAAAGGAATTGGTAATAGATTGGATGTAGGGAGTGAGGAAGAAGTGTCAAGGATGACTCACTGGCACGAGCAACTACAAGGCTGCCAGAGGCTGACATGCTCCTAAGTGGGCAGAGTGGGGGAGGAAGAGTTTCAGGAGAGGATAATTAAGGATTCTTTTGGATGTGTTCTTCATAGTGCCTGAGAGCCATCCTAAGAGATGTTTGATATTCAGATCTCTAACTCAATAGTGAACTCTGAATCAGAATGTGAATTTGGGAGTTCTAGTACATGCAGAGAATATAAAAACATATGGCATTGAATATGATTACCTAGGAAAAGTTTGTTTTCCTAGATAAAATTTGTTTTGTTCATGGAGAACACACTATTAAATTTTCTTAAGTCAAGTAAATATGATCCCATGAGAGAACAATTTCTAGTATTTTTTCATTTTGTTTTATTCAGTAATTAGTTTCCTGGTATGTATTATAATAGATTAAAATTAAAAGTTAAAAAAAGCCTTTGTATTATGGCTCTATGTACTTTGCATGTAGATGAAATATTCTGAGTATGTAGCTGTATTTGTTTTTTGTTCATGTGCTTTCCATATTATTCATGAGTTCAGACAAATGGTAACATACTTAATAGTATGTTCATATGGGAAATATTTCCAACTTAGTTACACGTTTATGTTTCATGATTTAAATCCTGCCGTCCCCATCATCACCTAAATGTAAAACCTGAACCCTAGACTACATAATCTTCCAGCTCCACTCTTGCTACACCCACCTAACAAGACATAGTTTAGCAACAAGTGCTTTTACTATTTTCCATCTCTATGCCTTGGCCCACACTTTTTCTGCGCCTAAGTGATGCAGCCCTCTCCTTTTCCCCAAATGACAAATGTCCACATTCAGGACACTCTTCTGCTCTTCCTAGAAATTTCTGTGATCCCTTATTAGGTCATTCCTTCTTCTCTGCTTACTTGTTGGTCTTCCAATGAACTCCTTAAAGTCAGGGGCTGTGTCAAATTCATCTGAGTCTATAACTGCTGGCATAAGGCCTGCCACAGTGTATTAGTCAGTTTTTGCACTGCTATAAAGAGATACCCAAAACTGGGTATTTATAAACAAAAGAGGTTGAACTGACTTACAGTTCCACATGGCTGGGGAAGCCTCAGGAAACTTACAATCATGATAGAAAGCAAAGGGGAAGCAAGCACCTTCCTCACATGGTAGCAGGAGGATGAAGAGTGAAGAGCAAAGCAGGAAGAACCCCTTATAAAACCATCAAATCTCATAGGAACTCACTCACTATCACAAGAACAGCATGGGGGAACTGCCCACATGATCCAATCACCTCTCACTGTGTTCCTCCCTCAGCAGGTGGGATTATGGGGATTACAATTCAGGGTGAGATGTGAGTGGAAAGACAGAGCCACATCATATCATTTCACCCCGTGCCCCTCCCAAATCTCACATCTTTTTGACATTTCAAAACCAATCATGCCTTCTCAAAAGTCCCCTGAAGTCTTAACTCATTTCAGCATTAACTCAAATGTCCACAGTCCAAAGCCTCATCTGAGATAAGGCAAGTCCCTTTCACCTATGGAAAAAATCAAACACAAGTTAGTTCCTTCCAAGATAAAATTTGGGTATAGGCAATGGGCAAATACACCCATTCCAAAAGAGAGAAATTGGCCAAAACAAAGAGGCCACAGGCGCCATGCAAGTTTGAAATCTAGTCAGGCAGTCATTAAATCTTAAAGCTCCAAAATGATCTCCTTTGACTCCATGTCTCACACCCAGGGCACATTGATGCAAGCACTGAGCTCCCATGGCCTTGGGAAGTTCCTTCACAGGCTGGCATTGAGTGCCTGTGGCTTTTCCAGGCACACAATGCAAGCTGAAAGTAGATTTACCATTCTGGGGTCTGAAGGATGGTGACCTTTGGTCTCACAGCTCCACTAGGCAGTGTCCCAGTGGGGACTCTATGTGGGGGCCCCAACTCCACATTTCCCTTCTACACTGCCCAACAGAGGTTCTCTGTGAGGGTTCTACCCCTGCCCAAACTTCTGCCTGGACATCTAGACATTTCCATACATCGTCTTAAATCTAGGAAGAGGTTCCCAAACCTCAATTCTTGACTTCTGTGCACCTGCAAGCCCAACATCACATGAAAGCCTGGGGCTTGCACCCTCTGAAGCAATGGCCTGAGCTGTATCTTGGCCCCTTTTAGCCATGACTGGACCTGAAACAGCTGGGATGCAGGGTGCCATGATCTGAGGCTGCACATAGCAGCAGGGCCCCGGGCCCTACCCCCAAAACCATTTTTCCCTCCTAGGTCTCTGGGCCTGTGATGGGAAGGTCTGCACCAAGATCTCTGACATGCCCTGGACACATTTTCCCCATTGTCTTGGTGATTAACATTTGGCTCCTCATTAATAATGCAAATTTTTACAGCAGGCTTGAATTTATCCCCAGAAAATGGGTTTTTCTTTTCTATCACATCATCAGGCTGCAAATTTTCAAAACTTTTATGCTCTGCTTCCCTTTTAAACATAAGTTCCAATTTCAGGTCATCTCTCTCAAGTTCAAAGTTCCACAGATCTCTAGGGCAGGGGCAAAATGCCACCAGTCTCTTTGCTAAAGCATAGCAGGAGTGACCTTTCCTCCAATTCCCAACAAGTTCCTCATTTCCATCTGAGACCACCTCAGCCTGGACTTTATTGTCCATATTACTATCAGCATTTTGGTCAAAGTCATTCAACAAGTCTCTAGGAAGTTCAAACTTTCCCACATTTCTTATTTCTGAGCCTTCCAAATTGTTCCAACTTCTGCCTGTTACCCAGTTCCAAAGTCACTTCTACATTTTCAGGTATCTTTATAGCAGCATCCCACTCTATGTGGTACCAATTTACTGTATTGTTCTGTTTTTGCACTGCTATAAAGAAATACGCATGACTGGATAATGTATAAACAAAGGAGGTTTAATTGACTCACCATTCCACATGTCTGGGGAGGCCTCAGGAAACTTACAATCATGGCAGAAAGCAAAGGGAAAGCAGGCACCTTCTTCACAAGGTGGCAGGAGGGAGAAGAGTGAGGGGTGAAGGGGAAGAGCCCTTTATATAAAACAATCAGAGCTTGTGAGAACTCACTATCATGAGAAGAGCATGGGGGAAATTGCCCCCATGATCCAGTCACTTCCTCACTGGGTTCCTCCCTTGACATGTGGAGATTATGGGGATTACAATTAGAGATGAGATCTGAGTGTGGATGCAGAGCCAAACCATGTCTCACATGAAGAAATATAAATCTGTTGAATTGAATTATATTGAGCAATCCTAATGTAGTGTAATAATATGGTAAAATTGGCTGTTTTGTTAAGAATAAAAAATTTTACCTCATACAGTCTGAATCATGGGGAATAATTTAACTACTATATTCCAGAAATACAGTTACTCAATTTTTAAGACACTAGTCATTTTTGTAAGTGCTATTGAGCTTAGAAAACACAGGTTGTCCACTACCCAGGGGTGAGTCCATGTTGCAGTTCCAACCACTCAGCAAGACCCAAGTAACTTGTAGACTTTTGATAATGCTACTCCTGGCACCACTTAAATAAAGCAGAAGATGATACATCATTGCTGCATCCTTCAGAGGACAAACACTGTGTCCTCACATGGCAGGAGAGCAGAAGAGCAAAAGGGCCTATGCTAGTTACCTCTACCCCTTTTAAAGGTCACACCTCTTAATACTATCACATTGGTGATAAAGTTTCAAAACTTGAATTTGGGGGACATTTAGACCATAGAATATATTTATGTCATAAAATTCAGATTTGGAAGAAATGACTCTTTATAACTCAAAAAGAACTGCAGAGTCTAATGGAATATGTACTATTGTGTATGTATTATTATTGTGTATATCCATATAGCTCACGCTTACATAACACTGTGCCATCTTAGAACATGGCACCCTACTTCCCAACTGCTTCAGGTCCAGTCATGGCTAAAATGGGCCAAGGCACAACTCAGGTTATTGCTTCAGAATGTGCAAAAAGTTTCTTATTAAGAAGTTCACACTTTTTAATATCAAAAACATGAAATCAACCTAAATACCCATCAACAGAAAGCTGGATATAGAAAATGTGGTACATATTCACCATGGAATACTATGTAGCCATAAGAAAGAATGAGATCATGTCCTTTACAGCAACATGAATGGAGGTGGAGGCCATCATCCTAAGCAAACTACCACAGGAACTACCACAGTAACCACAGAAAACCAAATACCACATGTTCTTGCTTATAAGTGGGAGCTAAACGATGAGAACGCACGAATACCAGGAGGGGATCAACAGACACTGGGGCCTACTTGAGGATGAAGTATAGGAGGAGGGAGAAGATTAAAAAATACCTATTGGGTACTATGCTTATTACCTGAGTGATGAAATTATCTGTACACCGAACCCCTGTGATGTGCAGTTTATCTATATAACAAACCTGTACATGTAACCCTGAACCTAAAGTAAAAGTTAAATAATAAAGTTCATGCTTTTAAAGTGCTCAACGCTTTAATATAGGATTTTATAATAGCACCAAATGGCTTTCTCAGAATTTAAAAGTCTGAATTATGAAATCAATCTAATTCTGATCACTCAGTACACACAACAAAAATAACTAAATGAATAAAAATAAGAATAAAAGCAAAGAAATCTACTTTTAAAAGTTTAATTGACCAAAGCAAAAGATATTTTCTTACTATATCTCTCTTAACTTATTCAGTTAATTTCATACAACAGTATTCAGGCTTAATACTATTTTCCACAAAAAATGAGAGTCTGGTAAGAAAAGAAATATTTCTTTGTGTTAGTACTGGACTGGAGGTTTGGCATTCCTTGAACTGGTTAACTTCCTACTCTATCAGTTTCTTCATCTGTTTAACGGAAATAATAACTATTTTGCCATGAAGTCTCATTGTGTGGGTTCAGTAAGAAGATACTCAGCTGACCTTCAGTAGATGGTCATGGAATACAAATCATCATTCTTGATCACCTGGATAGTATATGGTTAAGGACATGAAGTCTGGAATCAGACCACTTGGTATGTGACCGCGGGGCAAATTACTCTCTCAGTGCCTCCATCAGCTACGTAATTTGCAGAGCCTAGTGCAAAAAGAAAATGCAGAGCTTCTTGTTCAAAATTATTAAAAATTTCGAGAAAATGACAGCAAGCATTAAACCAAATGCAGTGCCTCTCAGACGTCCTTAAAGTTGCACAGGTCACTGGTGCATGAAGCAGGCCTTGACTTCAGTTTCCTGCGCTGGGGATAATAATAGTATTTGCCTTATAGGGTTAGCATGGGGAGTAAATAAGGCAATATATATAAACCATTAGAATAGTGCCTGGCACATAGTGTTACATAAGTGTGAGCTGTATAGATGTACACAGTACATACTCCTTAAGACTCCACAGTCCTTTTTGAGTTATAGAGAGTCATTTCTTCCAAATCTAAATTTTGTGGCATAAATATATTCTATGGTCTAAATAACCTCAAAATTCTAGTTTTGAAACTTTATCACCAATGTGATGGTATTAAGAGGTGTGAGCTTAGAAAGGGATAGAGATAACTAACATAGGCCCTTTTGCTCTTCTGCTCTTCTGCCATGTGAGGACACAGTGTTTGTCCTCCCTGAAGGATGCAGCAATGAGGCACCATTTTGGAAGCAGAAACCAGACCCTCACCAGACATTGAGCCTGTTGGCATTTGATCTTAGGCTTCCAAGCCTTCAGAAAATGAGAAATAAATTTCTGTTCTTATAAATTACCCAGTCTCAGGTATTATTATAGCAGAACATGGACTAGAACAGTATAATAAAAAAGATGCACAAAAAGTCCTCATGTCTTACATATATTCATCTTTCATTGAAATCTTCCGCTAGTGTAACTAAACACACTTCCATTTCTGTGTCATTCCCTCTTGAGATAAATCAAAAGAAAAGGTATAAATGTAGGATCTGTATTTCAGCTTTTCTTCTGGAACTTACAGAGTTAATGAATTTCCCTAAAATACACTAGTCAAACCTTGGTCTTTGAAATAGTTACATACTGCAATCCATCAAGAAAAGATCTTTGAGAAATGAGTAGTGGAAGTCAACACAGACCCAACTAAAAGGAATGTTTCCATGTATGTCAGACTTGGAGAAGAGGAATCAAAGGCACGAAAATCTGCAATATTGGAATATAACCCCTAAGGCCAATTTTTACCACCTGGACTGCCCTCTTTTACTTTGTGGAATTACAAGTACTCAAACCCAGAAAAAGAATATTAGAACTCATTATGCCTAAGTTGACTTTTAAAAAATATCTTTTGTCTGGATTTGACATTTAGTTACATTGGAGAAATATTCGGACTGAAACAGAAAAGCCAGTTTGCTTTTTTAAAAAATGTGATTCGAGTTATTAATGAAAGTCCTCAATTTCTTTAAAAGCAGAAAATGCTTTTAACTATTCTATCAGCGGATTTTTGAAAAGTAACAGCATCTCTTGTTGATTTTATATAATAGTGTAGATAGTTCTACTTTCCCATTTTCTTCATATCCTGAAAAGAAAAATAATGCCACAAATATAGTTGAAATCATTATAGTAATAGTGATTTTCTTCCAAGAAGTTTAAAATACTTGTTAAACATTATTTTATAATAAAAAAAGGCAAATGGTCTATTGGACTAGTAGAATTACTATCATTATTTTGATGATATAATAGCACAAATCCTGAATTTTAAAAATAGTTGAGAAAATTAAACATCTAAGAAATATAAAAAGGCACAAGCATTTCTCTTATTTTGACTTCTGAACTTAATTTTCTCTATAAAAATATCTGGTTGATGGTGTTTTTATAGCTCATAATGTAGGTTATACCAGCATAAGTTTAAGACAACAATTTAGAAAATAGGTGTTCAAATGGGAAATGTCACATTACTCAAAGTTTATTACTCACAAACGGAACAGCTATTTCCATGTTAGTATCCATGATTATCCTCATATATATTCTCAAGCAAATTAGATTTTTTGGGAATAAACATTGAGACAATAGAGCAATGTTATAGTCTGTTCTTAGTACATTACTATGGATTTTCTTTTAACAAAAACTAAAGCTTTATTTCTTAAACCAATTGGTAGGTACACAGCAGTTAGTTGTTTAATTCTCTAAATTACTGTTTGTTGCACTTGAGTACATATCCCGCAGACTCTATAAAGCAACCATACAATAGAAACTACAAAGCAACCAGCTAACAACTTCACAATAGGTTCAAAACCTTACATAACAATATGAACCTTCAGTGTAAATGATATGAATACCCCACTTAAAAGGCATCAAGTGGCAATTTGGATAAAAAAGCAAGACCCATCCATCTGCTGTCTTCAAGAGACCCATCTCACACATAATGACATTAATATGCTCAAAAGTATTGGAGAAAGATGTACTACATAAACTAAAAAGAAAACAAAAGAGTAAGGATTGCTATTCTGTTGGATAAAACAGACATTAAACCAACAACAGTATAAACGGATAAAGGGCATTACATAATGATAAAGAGTTCAACAAGAAGACTTAACTGTCCTAAATATGTACATGCTCAAAATTAGAACACATATATTCATCAGACAAGAATTTCTAGAAATATGAAAAGATTTTGACTGTCACACAATAGCAGTGGGAGACTTCAATACTCCCTCTGAGAGCATTAGAAAGATCATCAAGGCAGAAAATTGGTTAAGAAATTCTGGACTTAAATGCAACACTTGACCAATTGGACTTAATATACATGTACAAAATACTCCACCCATCAGCCACAGAATGTAGTTTTCTCATGTGCACATGGAACTTATCCCCAAGATTGACCACATGCTTGGCCATAAAGCAAGTCTCAATAAATTTTAAAAAGTCAAACCATACCAAACGTACTTTCAGACCCTGGTTGAATAGAAATAGAAATCAATAGTAAAAAGATCTCTCAAACCACACAATTACAAGGAAATTAAACAACTGGCTCATAAATGATTTTTGGGTAAATAATGAAGGCACAAATGAAAAATTCCTTGAAATAAATGAAAATAGAGGCATAACATATCAAAATCTAGAATGCAGAAAAAGCAGTGTCAAGAAGAAAGTTTAGAGCAGTAAATGCCTACCTCAAAAATTAGAGAGATCTCAAATTAATGCACTAACATCACACCTAGAGGAACTAGGAGAACAACAACCACCAAGCAAAGCTAGCATAAGAAAAGAAATAACTAAAATCCGAGTGGAACTGAAAGAAATTGAGACTCAAAAATTCCTACAAAGAATCAATGAAACCAAAAGTTGGTTATCTGAAAGGATAAACAAGATCAACAGACTACTAACTAGATTAACAAAGAAAAAAGAAGATCCAAACAAGCACAATCAGAAACAACAAAAGTGACATTATAACTGATCCCACAGAAATACAAAAGATCTTCATAGATTATGATGAAGACCTCAATGCACACAACTAGAAAATCTAGAGGAAATTAAAACACTCCTGGAAACACACAACCTCTCAAGACTGAATCAGGAAAAAGAAGTGAAACTCTAAACAGACCAATATCAAGTTCCAAAATTAAATCAATTAAAAAAAAAAAAAAACCTACCAACCAAAAAAACCCTGGACCAGATGGATTCACAGCTAAGTTCTACCAGATATACAAAGAAGAGCTAGTACAAATTCTAATGAAACTATTCCAAACAATTCTCCTGGACCAGATGGATTCACAGCTAAGTTCTACTAGATATACAAAGAAGAGCTAGTACAAATTCCAATGAAACTATTCCAAACAATTCAGGAAGAAGGATTCCTCCCTAACTCATTCCATGAAGCCAGCATCACCCCAACACCAAAACTGAGCAAAGACAGAACAAAAATGAAAATGATAGGCCAATACCCCTGACGAAAATTGATGCAAAAATCTTCAACAAAATACTAGCAAACTCAATCTAGCAGCATATGAAAGAGTTAATTCACAATGATCAAGGAGACTGAATTCCTGGATGCAAAGTTGGTTCAACACATGTGTCAATAAATGTGATTCATCACATAAACAGAATTAAAAACAAAAACCATATGATCAATCTAAGATGTAGAAAAATATTTCAATAAAATTCAACATCCCTTCATGGTGAAAATACTCAAGAAACTAGGCTTTGAAGGAACACACCTCAAAATGATGAACCATCTATGACAAACCCACAGCCAACATCATACTAAATGGGCAAAAGCTTGAGAACTGGAACAAGACAGAGATGCCCACTCTCTCCACTTCTATTCAACATAGTAGTGGAAGTACTAACCAGAGCAAACAGTCAAGAGGAAGAAATAAAAGGGATCCAAATAGTAAAAGAATAAGTCATAATATCTCTCTTCATCAATGATATGATTCTATACCTAGAAAACCCTAAAGATTATACCAAAAAGGCTCCTAAAACTCAAACAACTTCAGTCAAGTTTCAGTGTACAAAAATCAATGTAGAAAAATCAGTAGCATTTCTATTCAACAACAGTGTTGAAGATGAGAGCCAAATCAAGAATACAATCCCATTTACAATAGCCACACAAAACAAATAAAATACCTAGGAAGACATCTCACCAGGAGGTGAAAGCTCACTACAAGGGTAACTACAAAACACTGCTGAAAGAAATCAGAGATTATACAAACAAAGGGAAAAACATTCCATGTTCATGGATTAGATTAATATCATTAAGTGGCCATACTGCTCAAAGCAATCTACAGATTGAACACTATGCCTATCAAACTACCAATGCCATTCTTCACAGAATTAGAAAAATACTATTCTAAAATTTAAATGGAACCAATAAAGAACCCCAATAGACAAAGCAGTTCTAAGCATAAAGAACAAAGTCAGAGGCATCACAATACCTGACTCAAACTATACTATAAATTTGCAGCCATAAAAAGGAATGAGATTATGTCCTTTGCAGGGATGTGGATGAAGCTGGAAACCATCATCTGCAGCAAACTAACACAGAAACAGAAAACCAAACACCTCATGTCCTCACTCATATGTAGGAGTTGAGCCATGAGAACACATGGACACATGGAGGGGAATAACACACACCAGGGCATGTTGTGGGGTGGAGGGCAAAGGAAGGAAACTTAAGAGGACAGGTCAATAGGCACAGCAAACCACCATGGCACACGTATACCTATGTAACAAACCTGCACATTCTGCACATGTATCCTGGAATTTAAAGTAAAATAAAATAAAAATAAAATAAAAACTATGCTATAAGGCAACAGTAACCAAAACAGCATGATACTGTTACAACACATAGACCAACAGGACAGAATGAGAACCCAGAAATAAAGCCACACACCTATAGTCATCTGATCTTGAACAAAGTCGACAAAAATAATCAATGAGGAAAGTACTCCCTATTCAATAAATGGTGCTGGGATAGCTAGCTAGTCATATGCAGAAGAATTAAACTGGACCCCTTTCTCTCACCATATACAAATATTAAGATAAATTAAAGATTTAAATGTAAACCCTCAAACTATAAGACTTTTAGAAGAAAACCTAGGAAACACCATTTTGAACATTGACCTTAGGAAAGAATTTATGACGATGTCATCAAAATCAAGTACAACAAAAGCAAAAATTGACACATGAGGCCCAATTAAACTAGAGTTTCTGCACAGCAAAATAAACTATCAAAAGAGTAAACAGACAACCTACAGAAGGAGAGAAAATATTCTCAAAACTACGCATTCAACAAAGGTCTAATATCCAGCATCGATAAAGAATTTAAACAATTGAACAAGCAAAAAACAAATAACCTCATTTAAAAATGGGCAAAAGAAATGAACAGATACTCCTCAAAAGAAGACATATAAATGGCCGACAAACATATGAAAAATATTCCACTTCACTAGTCATCAGAAATGCAAATCAAACCACAATGACATATCTCCTTACACCTGTCAGAATGGCTATTATTAAAAAGTCAAAAAACAAAAAAAACAAAAAACAAACAAAAAAAAACAGATGCTGGTAAGGCCATGGAGAAAAGGGAACACTTAGACACAGTTAATGGGAGTGTAAATTAGTTCAGCCACCATGGAAAGTAGTTTGGAGATTTCTCAAAGAACTTAGAACTACCATTTGACCCAGCAATCCCATTACTGGGTATATATCCAAAAGAAAAATCATTCTTACATATGTATACTTGTGCCATGTTGGTGTGCTGCACCCATCAACTCGTCATTTACATCAGGTATATCTCCCAATGCAATCCCTCTCCACTCCCCCTCCCCATAAAAGGCCCCGGTGTGTGATGTTCCTCTTCCTGAGTCCAAGTGATTTCATTATTCAATTCCCACCTATGAGTGAGAACATGCGGTGTTTGGTTTTCTGTTCTTGTGATAGTTTGCTGACAATGATGGTTTCCAGCTGCATCCATGTCCCTACAAAGGACATGAACTCATCCTTTCTTATGGCTGCATAGTATTCCATGGTGTATATGTACCACATTTTCTTAATCCAGTCTGTCACTGATGGACATTTGAGTTGATTCCAAGTCTTTGCTATTGTGAATAGTGCTGCAGTAAACATACATGTGCATGTGTCTTTATAGCAGCATGATTTATAATCCTTTGGGTATATCCCCAGTAATGGGATGGCTGGGTCAAATGGTATTTCTAGTTCTAGATCCTTGAGGAATCGCCACACTGTTTTCCACAATGGTTGAACTAGTTTACAGTCCCACCAACAGTGTAAAAGTGTTCCTATTTCTCCACATCCTCTCCAGTACCTGTTGTTTCCTGACTTTTTAATGATTGCCATTCTAACTGGTGTGAGATGCTATCTCATTGTGGTTTTGATTTACATTTCTCTGATGGCCAGTGATGACGAGCATGTACCCTAGAACTTAAAGTATAATAAAAAAAATTTTACAAATTTAAAAAAAGAAAAGAAAGAAAGAAAAACATCTGGCTGGGTGCAATGGCTCATGCCTGTAATCCCAGCACTTTGGGAGGTCAAGGCGGGTGAATCATGAGGTCAGGAGTTCAAGACCAGCCTGGCCAACATGGCAAAACCCCATCTCTACTCAAAATACAAAAATTAGCCAGGTGTGGTGGTGCATGCCTTTAGTCCCAGCTACTCAGGAGGCTGAGGCAGGGGATTTGCTTGAACCCAGGAGGCAAAGGTCTCAGTGAGCTGAGATCGCACCACTGCACTCCAGCCTGGGTGATAGAGCAAGACTTGTCTCAAAAAAAAAAAAAAAAAATCTCTTGTGATCCTTCTGACTTCTGATCTAAACTGCTTTCTTTCTCAATAGGCCCTCTATTCAGCTATCGAGTTGGAATTTTCCTTTCCCACTTCCCAAGGGTTCCTTTCACCTCTCTCACTCATACTAGATTTTCTAATTCCTATATCTTATGTCTTCCTTTCTACTTGTTTTCTTATTTTTTGCAGTGAACATACTACAGTAGCTTCTTGAGAAAAGGTGAATGAAGATGTTCATAACTGGTAATTTTGCTAGGTATAAAATTGTAGGCTGGAAATAGTTTTTTTTCTCAGATATTGAAGGTGATGTTCCATTGTCTCCTTTCTTCCAGTATTTCTATTGAATAGCAAAACCTATTTTTTTCTCATCTGGAAGCTTGTGAGATCTTTTATTTGTTCCTAGGGTTTCACAATTACTCAATAATGTGTTTTGGTATATCTTCCCCCACCCCCCACCCCCAGACAGTGTCTCACCATATTTCCTGCGCTGGAGTGCAGTGGCTAATCAGAGGTGTGATTAAAGCACACTACAGCCTCAAATTCCTGGCCTAAAGCAATCCTTCCATCTTGGCTCCCCAAGTAGCTTGAACTACGATGTGACCAGCTGCCCCTGGCTGGTATCTAAGCCACACAGTCATTTTTATCTAATTTTATCCGATATGCTGGATAACTAATGTGCCCTTTCATTTTGAATACTTGTCCTCAATACCAGAAAACATACTTGATATATTTCTGTTTTTTCTGCTCTATAGTTTTCCTATTTTTATCTAATTCCAAAATTCTTATTGTTGAAGTGTTGCACATCTTAGACTGATTCTCTGATTTTTTCCTTCTCTATTATTTCAATTGCGTTTATAACACAATAAACAAAACTTAAGCATATAACAAAAATAATTTTTCCATGTGTATACACTTGGTGAACCACAATTTATCTTCCTGTATTATACCACTTCTGATAGGTATATGAAACAACCCATCTTCCTGTGTTATAACCAACCTGTATTATAGCCATCTTTAATAAGTAGCCACTATTATGGCCATGACCATAGTGTTATCTATTCTTAAACTTCACATAAATGAAAGCGTCTACTATATACTCCTTGTTTCTTTCACTCAATAATTGTGTATTCAGATTCACCCATGGGGTTATGTGTAGCAAGTCTCTTCTTTTTCCTGCTATGAGTTCTCTAATTTTATTGTCTATCCTATTTCCTATCTCTCTATACTGTTTTCTAGAGATACCCTCAACTTCATTTTCTAACCCTTTATTAGATGCAATTAAAATTTTTTCTGATAAAAAAAAAAGAAAAATCATTCTACCAAAAAGACACATGCATTTGCATGTTCATCGCAGCACTATTCACAATAGCAAAGACTTGGAAACAAACTAGGTGCCCATAATTAAAATCTACTCTTAGCAATTGTCAAGAAAAAAATACATTGTTATTAATTACAGTCACCATGATGTATAATAAATCTCTTGTACTCCTTCCTCTGAACTGAAATTTTGAATCTTTTAATCAACCTTTACCCCTCTCTCTCAAGGCCTGGTAATCACCATTCCATTCTCTACTTTTGAGTTCAACATTTTTACATTCCATATATAAGTGAGATACTGTAATATTCTTCTGTGCCTGAATTATTTCACCTAATGTAATGTTGAGGTTCTCCCATGGTGTCACAAACAACAGAATTTTCTTCTTTTCTTAAAGCTGATTAGTAGTATGTTTTTAAGGTTGAGTGATATTGTACATATATATACACACAACATTTTTAATCCATTCATCCAATGATGGTTTCACATCTTTGATTTCACATCTTTGCTATTGTGAATCACATTGCAATGAATATGAGATATCTCTCGACAAACTGATTTCCTTTGGATATAAATAAAGGAAAAGGACTGCTGAATCATATGGTAGTTCTGTTTTTAATTTTTTGAGGAATCCTCATACTATTTGCCTTAATAGCCATACAATTTACATTCCCACCAACCATTACTGCAGAGCTTGAATTCATTTAGTGTATAGAAAGCAATTGTACCATCTATGTAGGCTCTATTAGCAAATTATCACTACATTTTGTCAATTGATTAGTATCTTACTCCTCAAATGTATAACTTTAGTAAAATTATTTGAAAGCGAGACAGACATAATTTCACTGTAACTGATCATGTTAAAAATAAGACTCACTTTATAAAGAACAGGTGATTGGAATGTAGTTCTACCAGAGAGCGCTTTTGGAACAAGGCAGAATTATATACTATCTCTGTTCCCACCGCATACTCACTGTGTGAGTGAAAACTATAACTTTTCAAACTCAGCTTTCTTGATGGTAAAAAATTATCATAATAATAGCAGCTACTTCATAGGGTTGCTAAGGAGCTGAAAAATAAGCCATGTAAAGTGTTCAATACATATGAACACTTTATATATATTATGTATTTACTATAGCTCTCATCACTTATGCAGAATACATTTAACAGTATGTTATAGTGTCTAATATAACTTCAGATATGAGTCAATCTAGCTTAAACTCAAAAATCAACATTGTCAGAGTTTCTGACCACCATTACCAGAACAGTCATTTTTGAATGGGCTCTAAAGAATCCACTCGGGGGTTCTGGTGAGTTACCTGGAGTACGTGAGGAATGGGATGGTGGTTTGTAGGGAGGAGTGATGAGCAGGGGACATAAGAATTGGGAAATAAACTGACACAAGCCAACTCTCAGGTCCATGACAGCATCACAACATCATGTGAAAACACCTTTGATTCCTCACTTTCTATCACACCCACATCAAATCTATCAGCTAATTGTCCATGCTACCTTCAAAGCATATCTAAAATTTGGCCATGTCAGACCACCTCTAATTCCATCACTCTAGACTGTATTACCATCATTTTTTCCTGCTCTTTCTTGCACTCCCAGTTCTCCCTCACAACCTATTCTCAACACCATATCCATCCTGATCCTGTTGAAACCTATACCTGATTTTTGTTGTTCCTGTAATCAAGACATTTCAATGGCATCCCAACTAATGTAGAGTAAAATCCAAAAATCTTCCCTGTAAGGTCATCCACTATTTCTCAAATATCATTCCTTCCTACACTCCTCCTCACTCCTGCTGCCCCAGCAACAATGACCTCCTTGCTGTTCCTTGAACACATCAAGCACACTTCTACCTCATAGTCTTGGCACTTGTGATGCCCACTACCTGTACCTCTCTTCTCTATAATATCCACATGGATGTCATGAATTTTTTCATAATGCCTTCAGATTCTCTTCACATGACACTTTGCCAGAGATGCCATCCTTGGCCCTCCTGCATAAATGAGACCCTACCAGCACCACTTTATATCTCACCCTGCTTTCTTTTCACAGTTCCTATCACCACCCTCAGGCAAATCTTGAGATGGAGTCTTGCTCTGTCGCCCAGGCTGGAGTACAGTGGTACGATTTTGGCTCACTGCAACCACCACCTCCCAATTTCAAGCAATTCTCCAACCTCAGCCTCCTGAGTAGCTGGAGCTACAGGTGGGCACGACAACATCTGGCTAATATTTTTTGTAAAGACAGGGTTTCACCATGTTGGCCAGGCTTGTCTCAAACTCCTGACCCCTCGTGATCCGCCTGCCTTGGCCTCCCAAAGTGCTGGGATTATAGCCATGAACCAACATGCCCAGACTATTAAAAAGTTTTTTCTTGTAATTATTTCCTAAATAATACAGTATAACAACAACTTACATAGTATTTATATCATATTAGGTATGATAAGTAATCTAGAGTTGATTAAAAGCATACAGGAGGATATGCATAGGCTATATGCAAACACTATTCCATTTATATCAGGAACTTGAACATCTGCAGAATTTGGCATCTAAAGGAGCTCCTGGAATCAATCCACCATGGATACCAATGTATAACTTATAATTTACTTGGAGAACGAATGAGAAAGTGGTATCCTGGATGGCCCTTAGGAGCTTGGCTTGTGGGAATGGGCAGATGTTGGTAAAAATTCGCTGAGATTAGAAATCTGAGAAGAAAACTGGGGCAGCAGTATATTAGTTCTCTATTGCTTCATATCAAATTACTCCAAAATTTAGCAGCTTAAAACATTAAGCACAGCTATCATCTCACAGATTTTCTGAGGTTCAGAAATATGGGAGCAGATTAGCTGTGTGGTTTTGGTCAAGTGTCCCTTACAAGGTTGCAACCAAACTACCTGCCAGTGCTGCAGTTATCTCAAGGTTCTATTGTAACTGAAGTATCCACTTCCAAGCTCACTAATGTGATTTTTGGCAGGTCTCACTTCCCCATTAGCTATTGACTTGAGGCTTCAGTTTCTTGCAACATATGCTCCTCCTTGGACTGCTCATGACATAGCAGTTTGCTTACTCTCAGATAAGAAGTCCAAAAGAGAGAGAGTACAAGCAAGAGAAAATATTCAAGATGGAAGCTTCAGAACATTTAAACTAACATTAGGAGTGACATGCCATTACTTCTGTCACATGGTATTATGTGACCAACCTCAGTATAACGTGTGTGATGGGGAAGGCTACACAAGTGGGTGAACACCAAGAAATAGAAATCATTCGGGGCCAGCTTGGAGGCTGGTATCCACAGAGGGTATATTGTGAGTTTAGCAAAGGATGGGTTGATTTTGAGGGGCCTTTGAGATATTTAAGGGAAAATGTCAGAGTCAGTGGTGAGGGCAGTTCAAGCAAATGAGGATAGGCTGGGGAACCAAGAAAACATCCTAAATTAGGTGTGTTTTAATAATAATCACAACTCATTACTCAAATTTATTAACCTGAAATCTTGCCAATAAATGAGTAAAGTTGATCTACCTTCATTTTATTTTATACTACTGGTCATGTTCTGATGTATGACTTTTAAAAAATGCATATACTTATTAAAATTTAGGGACATCTACTTCATAACATTAAACTATGTAATTAAATGATCAATTTATTCTATTAATAACATTTTGCCTGACATTATTGAAGAATACTAAGAGTAAAATCATAACACATAAAATCAATTTTTCACATATTGCACATTTTATTGTGAAGTTTTTAGATCTTCAGGCAAGAACAAGCCAACATTCCCCTATGTGAACAAAATCTTCTGTATTATCTAACATGTCCTAGATGTAACCTTTCCCCACCTTCTCTAGGACCTTGCTCATGAATGATCTCTTTGCCCCTCACTGGACATTTCCCTTAGCTTATACACATGTACATATTCATTCTTCTTAAGCAATAACCTTTCCTTACATTTCTTAACTTTTTTTCTCATAAACTATAATCTTATTGGCTTCTTTTCTCTGCCAAACTTTACAAAAGAATATACACTATTAAGTTCCCATATATTCTTCTTCTTTTACTAAAACCCAACACGTATTCTTATCCACTCTGCTAAAACTGCTCTGCCAAGGCCAGCAATGATCTTCTAGCCATCAGATATGTTCATTGCCTTTTGCTCATTTCACCTTTTTATACAGCCTTCAACTGTGTCAACAGTTTTCTTGTATCAAAACTCTTACTTCTGGTTCACTAGAAGGTCTTCTGCTCCCATCCCCACCCATCTTCTCTGTCTCCTGGCACCAATGTAAATATACAGTCTATACATTTCTTTTCTTCTTTCCATGCTTTCTCCTTTGCCAGTCTCATCTAGACTCATGACCTCAAATACTCCCTTGATGTTGACAAGTTCTACATATCTATTTACAGCTCTTATTTCTCTCTGAAGGTCAGCCCCACAATTTTAACTGAATTCAATATATTTCCTCTTTCATGGGGACACCATCCTCCTGAGTCCCTACGCTGAAAACATTTTCACACACTTAACACTTCAGTTTCCCTGGTTTGCCAACATATAATCAATATTCATTCTGCCTTCATAACAACTATCACATCCATTTCCTCTCCCTTTATTCTTATCACCACTATCTTACTTTACTTTAGGGCCTCCTGATTTCCCATCCTCATGTCCCATTGCTGCAGTCTCCAAATTGTCTCCCTGCTTTTATTTTTCTCCTTCCACATTCTGTTTTATACAAAGCCAGGGTCTTCTAAAACATCCCTTGGAAGCCTTCAATAACTCCCCATTAAAAAATATAGTCTAAACTTTCTATTCTGACATTCAATTTCTTTACTTCATTAACTGATCTGTATTTAGATGTCGCACTGTTTAACAACCTCATAAAAAAGCCCCAGCCTTCTTGAATCAGTTTCTGCTTTTGAGGGAACTCAGTGCATTTTAGGTTTACTATCAATAACGTAGTTGTTTGGCTTCTGATTAGTAATCAGCTATTTCATCTTAGCTGAGTTCAAATACAACCACCACCCTAAAACTGTCACCAAGTTTCACTTTTTGAAGAAAAAGAAATGGCTTTCAATAAAAGATCTTCCATCACATTATTTTAAGTATTATTTATCTGTGAAAGGACTGGCTTTCCTCATTCAGTCAAATGCAAAGCTGTGTGCTCTGGCTTTGTGTAGTTGAAAGGGTAATAATTCAACCATGTGACTAATATGAAATGCATCCTATTTTTCTGATTTTCTAATGAAAATAAAATCTTTTATGTTTCTTTATGTCAGTTGACAAACTAAAAGTGTATATATTTGGGTACAACATGATGTTTTGGAACATGTATACATTGTGGAATGGCATGTGATGAGAAGGCTTAAAATCTACTCTTAGCAATTTTCAAGAGTATAATGTTATTACAACAACTATGCTCTCTATGTTGTATAATAGATCTCTTGAACTTATTCCTCCTATCTAACTGAAATTTTGTATCCTTTGACCAACATCGCCCCAACCCTACCCCACCCCCAGCCGCTGGTCACTACCATTCTACTCTCTGCTTCTATGTCAACTTTTTAAGACTCCATATATAAGTGAAATCATGTAGTACTTGTCTTTCTGTGCCTGGTTCATTTCTCTTAGCACAATGCCAGTATGTAGGAATGTGCCGTAAGACATACTTTTGTGCTCACGAAAGACAATTACTTATTAACAAAATATTGCTTATTTGATTAATGATACTTTATGATTTAATCTATGAATTTAAAGAAAATCATTGAAAATTAAAGTTACCAATTATTTTCATGAGTTAGAAATCCACTAAAATTATGTAAAACAGTGCTACAGAATGTTGGTTAATTCCATCAAAGTCAATATCAAACACCACCCTAAAATTTAAACACATTTTAAACAGTGTTAAACTCCAGAAAATTTTACAAGAAAACAAATCACTGCAACCAAAATGCTCACCCTTTTTTGCCTGATATGAGACTAAAACAGAGAAAGGTGAGTGAATTAATTGATCATCCCACCGACTATTTTCTCACATTCCACTGCTATTTCTTTCAGGCTTTTCAGTGTATTATAGCTCCCCCAGTAATGTCTCAGTCTCCACATTACTGACTCTTGACTTGAGTCTGGCAGCAGGGGTCCAGAGCTGCTTTTCTTAATGAAGCTGCTTCTCAATATTGTACAGCTGGGCATGAAAGAAACGTACTTTGCCTACATAACACCCAAAAGTCTTTCTTTGACCCCATTTCTTAATTAACACTAAACAATTTTTGTTGACTTTCAAGTATGGGTAAAGCTTACATATCACAGGTAACAAGTTGACCTGAAAATAATCATTTTAACATAAAACACTTTGACAAGCATTGGTGGGTCATACAGTGAAAACCTGTCGAGAAAACACTCGACATAGTGTCAGAAGACTCAATGTGAATGCTAACGATGCCACCTTTCAGCTAAACAACTCTTAGCAAGGTACATTTGACCTTCAATTTCCTTAGCTGCAAAACCAAATCTCTCAGGTGATAGTTTACATGTTAGTAAAAAGTAAGACATTATATGTAATCATCTTTTTGTGAAACTGTAAAGCAATACATAAATATGAGGTATGCCTCTTACCAATCTTCAGGAAAATCTCTCCTTAGCAAAACCAGGTTCTTTAGGTCACATTTCTGTCCCTGCTTCCTATTTGGGACAAAGTTCACACCTCAGGGAAACTAACATTTCTCAGGTTGAAAGACATCTGATTCCAAGTGTTTCTATATGCAACTGAAAAGTACACTTTGACTAACAGCTGTATAACTTTGAAGAAAACTGAGCTAAAATGGGACTTAGGTAATATTAAGGTAAGCCTGAGAAATATTTAAGTGAGAAGTACTCCTAGGTTTTAGCTTGAAGATACAGAAATATGATATAAAAATAAATATATTTCTCACAAAATCCCTGCAGAAGTTGCATTTATTGAGGTCAGAAGACACATTCCAAAATCTATGGGTTACTTAAGGACCAGCTATAATCTGCCAAGAGAGAAAAAAAAACTCAACATCTTTCTTTCCAGATCATCTCTTCTCTTGTATGGCAACAACTTTTGTCAACTTTTATGGCCTTCTGAGAACAGAAAGTTAACAGTACATTTCCTATTTTCAGATAAATAATATACTTCAATATATATTCTTCTCATATCAAATGACATATAGTGATGGTGGCTAACTTCTCAGACTAGATATATGACTTGTTTGTGTTTATATATCAATCACAAATATAAAACATAATACATACATATAGTTATTGAATACAGGATTACAACAGAAAGCATTAGCATTAGTTGTCAATAATGGCCAAAATCTTAACACTTGAAAGAAAGGACTCACGACGATTACAGATGATGTTGGAAGCAGGCTAGCTTCTCCCTAAATGTTATGAAACCTCTGTCCAACTCATCAAACATGGCTCCTTTAGTACCACTTAACTGTCTTCTGATTATAGCAATTTTCATATACATATAAGAGTACTATCTCCATTAATATTTTAAATGTTTACATTTATATGTAAATAATCAAATAACTTTGAAACTTAAAATGCCAACTCTCTACTAATAGCTTTTATAGATTGTGACAGTCCAAGTGCAAACTTTACATGATAAAAAGATAAATGTATGGATAGATAATGAAGCAGCCAGAATTAAAGAGCTTATATGTCTGTGCATGTTTATATGTCTATACATATTCCTATTGGGCTGGAAGGTAATTTTTAAATTACACTATTTTAGACAACATTCTAGTCTGTTATATGTGAGGTCAGCTATGAGATGAAACAACCATTTTCTCTCTGAACCAAAAAAAAAAAAAAAAATCATCGAACAACAGATAAGACCTTTACAAAATAATAATTCTTACACTGCAAACGTGTCTTTTAAAAAAATCTTAGGTAAAAATGATTTCCAAAATTGGTTTTGGGCCTTAAAATTGTTTATAATGTTTATGTTCCTTACTTTAAAGTCCCTCTCTGATGTCTTTGTCTCTACGACAGGTTCCCAGAAAAATCTACTCTGTCCACTTTCTTAAGAAAATTCTACCTCCTTCAAGAGGTTCTCCTTTCAAAATTATGTGATTGGGAAATAGCAATAACAGTGAGATCTATCTATACAGAATTTGCATTTAAATTAATCATATGATATTTATGTTTTATGCAATCCTTGAAATCAAGTAAATATAACCTCAGTTTTACAATGAAGGAAAGCATATGTACAATTTAAACTAACAAAGCCAAATATACATATAATCGACTACTTGTAAAAGAATCTGACACACATAAAATGGGAAATTACAGGTCCTTGCTCCTCTCTTCACTACAGCTACTTAACAAAACAAGCACTTTGGATTTGTTTCCTCCCAGTCACACTATTTGACCTGCCTGCCACAGAGGACCATGATGAGAATCAAATGAGATTGCATATTTCAAAACAGCATAGTGCTTTAATCGCTTTATTATTACTCTTTAGGCAAAGATAAGTTATTTTGGATTTTCAGAAAAACAGAAGCTTCCAGCCTTTACTATTAAATCCTGAAACTACATATTTTTGGTAGCTTAAATGTGTTCACTATCTGACAGAAATACCAAACTGAAGACATGGGCATAAAAGGTTTTGCTAAATTGGTCTTGCTAGAATTGGTTAAATAAATGCTTTAGATTATGTAAGTTTTAAGACATTGGTGAGGATAGCGGGAGGACTGTGGGGAGTTGTGGACACAACTAAACCAAGCCTAATAGAGTAGAGGAAGCACTAATCAGAGTTGAGAGAACTGGCTGAGGGTCCTAACCACCAACTTACTCTATGACTTTACTTTTAGTCATAACTCTATGGCCTTGAATTCCCTAAGCAATTGACTCAAAATTCACTTTCCTCCCCTTAAAAGAAAATATCTTTGAATAAGAATTAAGTCTTCTGGCAACCCACTCCCCTCTCCCTGGCATTATGTATTCTGAGCAACCATTAATAGAAAAGTAAGTTAGGGCAATTATTATAAGCCTAAATTTATCTCCCTAAAATATTATTTTCACCTTGTCATTCTGCTGCTTAAAACTTCCAGTCTTCTCACTGACCTTAAGATGAAGTCCAGGAGGCTTAGGTGTCCTTATAAGGATAGTCACAATACAGCTTCAACTATCCATTCCACATCCTCTCTTAACGCCCCAACAGTACCAGTACTGGTGAGTATTTATTTCCATCCCTCCCCCAGCCCCATGTACAATCCCTTCTCTCTACCTATTCAAATCCTAAGCATCCTTATAGTTCACTGTAAGGAACTTCTGGTCCTTGAAAGCTTCTTTAGCTTTCCAAACCAACCTCATTTACAAGCACTCGAATTATAGCCGTTTGTTAGCCCGTTTTCATACTGTTAGAAAGAACTGCCCAAGGCTAGGTAATTTAAAAAGAAAAGAGGTTTAATTGACTCAGTTCAGCATGACTGGGGAAGCCTCAGGAAACTTACAGTCATGGCAGAAGGCGAAGAGGAAACAAGGCATCTTCTTCACAAGGTGGCAAGAAGTGCCGACCAAAGCAGGAGGAGCCACTTATAAACTATCAGATCTGTGCGAACTCACTCACTATCATAAGAAAAGCCTGGGGTAAACTGCACCCATGACTCAATTACCTCCACCTGGTCTCTCCCTTGACACATGGGGATTATGGGGGATTATTACAATTCAAGATGAGATTTGGGTGGGTACACAAAGATTAACAGTATCAACTACCCTCGGTTTTTTTGTTTTTTGTTTTTTGGTTTTTTTTGCTACTATCTGATTGTTTCATGAATATATGCCTAGGTTTTATGGATAAATTACAAGCACCTGATGAAGGGATTAACTTGAAAGTGTGGGCAACCTTCAGAGTCATTGTAGGAAAAAGCAACAAAAGACAGAGGTAAACATGAGTGTTAGTACTATCATCCTCACAGACCCTCAAAATTTCAAAAGTATTGTTTTGTTAGGGTGGATGACAATTTAATTCTATTTTCTATGGAAGACATAGGATTGAGTTTCCATCTTCCAAGGCTATTTGTCTTCAGTTTAGTCTATGCTTTCCTGAAAATCCAATAAGCATCAGAACAGAAAGACCAAATGTTCCCTCCCATTAAAACTGTCACCAAAGCATATACACACACATCCACATTATTAAAAACAAAATAGGAGATTTGAGACTATTATAGTTTAATTTATACCAAGTGTAGGTGTGGGTAATTTCTGAACATCTTTAGCTATTTGTCATTCATTTATTCCACTTGAACAATCTTCATCTTTTGAAAGTCAGAGAGAAATGAGGTTAAAAAAAAGAAAAATAGAAAGTTTCACCAAATTTTAACTCTTCCTTGCAACCACTTCACAATCTTAGAGCTCTTCAGATTTAGAAGGTTATGAATTAGCTACTTCCAAATTCAGACTTTTGAATAATTAGTATGTGCAAAGCTTGATCGTGTTTTTCAACTGGGCTTAAGTCTTTTGAAGAAAATGCCAGCCTGGCCAACACGATGAAACCCCGTCTCTACTAAAAATACAAAAATTAGCCGGGCATGGTGGTGGGCACCTGTAATCTCAGCTACTCAGGAGGCTGAGGCAGAAGAATTGCTTGAACCTGGGAGGTAGAAGTTGCAGTGAGCCGAGATCGTGCCACTGCACTCCAGCCTTGGTGAGATACAGAGTGAGACTCCATTAAAAAAAAGAGAGAGAGAGACAGAAAATTACTATTGAATGAAATAGAATTAAAACTCAAGTTATAAATACTCTGTGTTTATGTCTAGCCTATCACTTAACAAAGGCATTTTATATCATGGAGATTTTACATTTTTCCACAATTTAGTAGATTTTAATTCCTACTTGTTGGAACAGATTAAAGGTCAACTAGAAGAACTCTGGTGAGAAGTGCTAAAGAGACTAAACTTTCAAGTATTGGAAAATAATGACAAGAACTTATAGAAATACCCCATGTTGATGTCAAGTTGACATATTAGAAAAGAACATTGAGATAAAAGTAGAAACCCCAAGGCAGATACAAATTCATAAATTAGAAAACTAAGCTAAAATATACAGATGGAATACCAAAGAAATCTGTGCAAAAGCTAACCTGGGAGGAACACTGTATGAAAAAGTTGTCTATTTGTCACAAGTTGAGGTTTCTAAAAATTGTAAAAGTAGACTCAACTTTGTTCAAACTGGTAATAACCACCCCACTAAGAAGGTTCTCTGAGGGCTTGCAACCGCGATTGCACCACCCTGGTGCTCCAACTTCAGCTGAGACAAATAGGTATGTATACAATTTTCCTCACCTGGCTCCCTCCTTCACCTGACCCTAGATTGCCTCTTAGCCTCAGTTTCTTACACTCATGCTTATTTAAATTTGCTATCAGCTCCAGCTGATAGCTTTTCTTTCCATTTGGGCTTCTCCAACTCTCCTTTAGTCTGTTCTCATATTGCTATAAAGAAATATCTGAGACTGGGTGATTTATTAACAAAAACAACAAAAAGGTTTAATTGGCTCACAGTCCCACTGGCTATACAGGAAGCATGGCTGGAGAGCCCTCAGAGAGCTTTTACTCATGGCAAAAGGCAAAGCTGGAACAGGCATTTTCATATGGCCCAGGCAGGAGGAAAAGAGAGAAGGGGGAGGTGCTACACACTTTCAAACCACCAGATTTTTTTTTCTTTTTCTTTTTTTCTATTATACTTTAAGTTCTAGGGTACATATGCACAACGTGCAGTTTTGTTACATATGTATACATGTCCCATGTTGGTTTGCTGCACCCATTAACTCGTCATTTATATTAGGTATTTCTCCTAATGCTATCCCTCCCCCATTCCCCCACCCCAACGACAGGCCCCAGTGTGTGATGTTCCCCATCCTGTGTCCAAGTATTCTTATTGTTCAATTCCCATCTATGAGTGAAAACATGCAGTGTTTGGTTTTCTGTCCTTGCGATAGTTTGCTCAGAATGACGGTTTCCAGCTTCATCTATGTCCGTACAAAGGACACGAACTCATCCTTTTTATGGCTGCATAGTATTCCATGGTGTGTATGTGCCACATTTTCTTAATCCAGTCTGTCACTGATGGACATCTGGGTTGATTCCTAGTCTTTGCTATTGTGAATAGTGCTGCAATAAACATACGTGTACATGTGTCTTTATAACAGCATGATTTATAATCCTTTGGGTATATACCCAGTAATGGGATGGCTGGGTCAAGTGGTATTTCTAGTTCTAGATCCTTGAGGAATCGCCACACTGTTAAATGACCAGATCTTGTGAGAACTCACTCACCATCACGATAACAGCACCAAAGGGATGGTGCTAAGTCATTCATGAAGGATCCATCAACATGATTGTTACCTTACATTAGGCCCCACCTCCAACAATTACGATTACAATTTGACATGAGATTTGGGTGGGGTCACAGATCCAAACCATATCACCTGTCTATTCTTTATCTGCCTGTGTTTAGCCTGTTTCATTTCAGTATGAACATCTCAAAGGAGACACACTCTGCTACCTGCCTCATGTTATGGCAATCACCAAGCTTTACCCTCATGAAAATTGCTATTATAAAGGAATGATGTCACTAGTATGCCTTGTAAAATAAAGGAACTCTTGCATTGTGTAACATTATGTCACACATTTTGAAGACTTTTTAATTATTGCCAATGGCAAAATGTCCCCAAAATTGATACAATATCATTTCCTTAAGAATAAATATTCTTGTTTCAATCCAGCCCTCAAGACCTCTCTTTTACTCATGTGTTCCCTCCAAGATATGTCCTCACCTTGTTTGACTTGGCCTTATGGATGGGACCCACTAGCTTACTGTAGCAATCCAATTTTATCTTATAATATGTTTTGTAAATGGCAATTGGCCTTCTGTTTTCATTTTCTTACCATGATCACGGTTATTTTGATATTGCATAAGTTGAGTATACCTTCACCATTTCCCTCCCCCTTACTCAGGGGAAATGAATGAAATGTTCATTTGCAAAGTAGTGAACCTCATAATAAAGTTTTAAGAAATAACAGAATATGTCATTATCTAATATTACATAAAATATAATTTTATATAATATTACTTTTGTGTTGCCCAATTGAAAACTAAATTTGCCTCTATTCTATGAACACTTTAGATAATGTACACAAAAACAGATTAACACCTCCTTGTCTTTCCTGTTTCTTTCCTCACCAGGAAATTCCTCCACTTCATGTCCATATTAAATCTTGTATATTATTCAAACTTCAGAAAATTATTCTGTCCCAAAGGAAGCCTTCTTAAAACCACAAAACTTTCCTGGTCTCCCACTGACAGTCTTCATTCTTTCATGTTGCCTCATGATTAAGCCCAACCTCACAATCTAGACCTCACCCCCATAAAAACCTGTTCTGCCACTCATTCCCTTAGAACTCTGTCATGTAGCTGATGACAATTCAATCAAATCAGATGTTTTATCTAAAAGAGAGTCAGTCATTCACTAACAGGCATTATAGCTGTGATGTTGACAGAATGAGCCCAACAGCAGCCTTCATTGCTTTAAACAATTCATGACAGGAATTTTTAGACACAATTCATGACAGGAATTTTTAGACACAATGACAGATGCACAAGGGAATATTTTAGGGTAAATGATGACTTTGTAACTCCTTAAATGGGCCATTCATAGATGGTATCAGTGCTAACACTATCTTTCCAGAAACTTGTAGCCAACAAAAGCCAGACTCTGAAATTCAAATCTAAACAGGAATTAAAATAAACAAAGAATTCAGGAAAACTATTCAAGCACTTGCAGATCTCCCACTGGACTTTTTCACTTGTAACTACTGTTTATTTGTCCTTAGAAAGAATACAGGTCTTACAATACTTTACCTTATCGGATCAACCTAGGATTAATCTTATAAGTGAGGTGCTTTTTAAAATGTTATATTATCCCCATAAGTATTAAGATAGCTCTTTCTTCATTTCCATTATACTTGGACATAGTTTGGATACATCTCCTTCTACATAGTACCTCCTGAAATAAGATGGATTCCTGTCTATTTCAATTAGTTTCATATAGATAAAAAGTATGTGTTGTCTGCATTTAAATTCTCCAGCTATAGGCATTCCTTCTACAAAAACACATCATTGGCAACAGGAAATCAGGTGACATTTCAAAAAAGATAGGCCACCCTTCCCATTTTTGTAGACATTTGACAGATTGAAAGAAAATACTTTACACTACGTTTAATCTTATTGACCATTTGTATGTCTTATTTGGAGAAATATCTAGTCAAGTCCTTTGCCTATTTTTTAATCACATTGCCAGTGTTTAGGGTTCTTGTTTTTGTTTTCTCTAAGTCTTTGTTTTTGTTTTGTTTTTTTGTTCTTCTTTTTTTCCTATTGAATTGTATGAGTTCCTATATATTTTGGAAAATAACACTTTATCAGATGTATGGTTTATAAATATTTTCTCCCATTCTGTAGATTGCTTTTTCACGTAGTTGACTGTTTCCTTTTCTGTGTAGGAGCTTTTTAGTTTAATGTCATTCCACTTGTCTGTTTTCGTTTTTTTGGCTGTGCTTTTGGTGTCATATTTAGGAAACTATTGCCAAGACCAATATCAAGGAGATTTCTCCCATGTCTTCTTCTAACAGTTTTACAGTTTCAGGTCTTACGTTTCAGTCTTTTATCCATTTTGAGTTGATTTTTTGGACAGGACTCATCTGGTGTGAGACAAGGGTCCAATTTCATTCTTTTGCATGTGTATATCTAGTTTTCCCAACACTATTTGTAAGAGACCATCTTTCCCTCATTGTATATTCTTGGTACCCTTATTGAAAACCAGTTAATTGTGTGTGTTTATCTCTGGGATCTTTATTCTGTTCCATTGGTGTATATTTCTGTCTTTATGCCAGTACCATATTGTTTTACTTATTGTTACTTTGCAATATATTTTAAAACAGAGAAGTGAGGCCTTCAGCTTTGTTCTTCTTCCTCAAAATTGTTTTGGCTGTTCAAGGATCCTTGTGGCTCCATCTGAATTTGAAGATTTTTTTCTGTAAAAAAAAATGTTATTGGGATTTTGATAGAGATTGCATTGAGTCTATAGATTGCTTTAGGTCATATGCACATTTTAGCAGTACTAAGTCTTCCTGTACATAAACCAGGGAAGGCTTTCCATTTATTTCTATTTCTATCTTCTTTCATTTGTTTCATCAAATTTTTCTAATTTTCAATGCGCAATCTTTCACCTTCTTATTTTATTCTTAAATTTGGGGTTTTTTTTCAGTGTTATTATAAACAGAATTCTTTTCTTAATTTCCTTTTTGGATAGAACCATTTTAGTGTATAAAAACCCAACTAATTTTTGTATGTTAATCTTTATCCTGCAACTGTACTGAATTCATTTACTAGTCCTAACAGGGTTTTTAATGGAATCTCAAGGGTTTTCTACATATAAGATTATGTCATCTGCAAACACAAAGAATTTAACTTGTTCCTTCCCAATTCGGATGCCTTTTATTTTCCCTAATTGCTCTGGTTAGGACTCCTAGGGCTATGTTGACTAGAAGTGGTGGAAGTGGGCATGTTTGTCTTCTTTCTGATCTTAGAGGAAAAGATTTTATTTTGTCCCCATTGAATGTGATGTTAGCTATGGGATTTTCATATACGGCCTCAATTATGTTAATGTAATTTCCTTCTATCCCTAGTTTATTGAGAATTTTTATCATTTCAAGAGTGTTGAATTTTGTCAGATCTTTTTCTGTATCTATTGAAATGATCATGATTTTTATTCTTCATTCTATTAATCTGATGTATTACATTAATTCATTTTTTATGCCAAACAATCCTTGCATCCCTTGCATGCATTTATGTTCATCCAGGATTTCAGCCTATAGTTTTCTTGTGGTGTTTTTGTCTGGCTTTCATATCAGGATACTGCTGGCCTTATAAAATGAGTTGGAAGTATTTCTTCCTGTTCAATTTTTTTGAAGAGTTTGAGGATTGACATTAATTCTTGGCATGTTTCGTAGAATTTACTAGTGAAGTCAACTATTCTGGGCTTTTCTCTTTTGGGAGGATTTTGATTACTGATTCCATCTTCTTATTAGTAATAGGCCTGTTCAGATTTTCTATTTCTTCATTATTTAGTCTTGGTAAATTGTATGTGTCTAGTAATTTATCCCTTTCTTCTAGGTTATCCAATTTATTCGTATATAATTGTTCATAATAGTCTCTTATGATCTTTTTTATTCCTATGGCATTAGTTGTAATGTCTCTTTTTTTATTTCTAACTTTATTTACCTGAGTTTTGTCTCTTGTTTTATTAGTCTAGCTAAAAGTTTGATGATTTTGTTTATATTTTCAAAAACTAAACTCAGTTTTGTTTATTTTTTCTATTGTTTTTCTCTACTCTATTTCATTTATTTCTGCTCTGATCTTTCTTCTTTCCTTCTGCTAACTTTAGGCTTTGTTTTTTTTTCTAGCTCCTTGAAGTGGAACACTAATTTATATATTTGAGATCTTTCTTTTTTGATGTAGGAGCAACTTTCATTGCTATAAGTTCTCCCTTAGTACTAGTTTTGCTGCATCCTGCAAGTTTTGGTATATTGTGTTTTCATTTTTTGTCTCAGGGTATTTCTTAATTTCCCTTTTGATTTCTTCTTTGCATTTTTTTCCTTATCTGCTTCTAAGCAATTTACACATGTGTAGTTTAATGCCTAATACAGATCACTTGAAAATTAATCTCCTATTATCTAAAATTCAATTATCTAAAACATAATTCTAAAACCTGTTACAATATTGAGTTCCACTGACTGAAAACTTGAGAGCTGGAGGATACTAGAGATCCAATTTTCTGCTTTCTTACACTTAGCAAAATTTTTTAAAAGAACAGAATATAAGCTCTTCTGTTCTTTAGATATATTCTTTCTTGTTCTCAATAAATTTTATTCTGTTATCTCTGAATAACAACAATAAAACCTGTTTTTCCTACTTTATTTCTCCTATAAAGTTTTTGTTTCTCTACCATCTATGGACAGTGCATGAGATATAGGCTTAATCCCATTAATGAGGGGAGATGCCCTCCTGACCTAATCACCTCATGAAGGTCCTGTTCCACCTCTTAATATTATCACAATGGCAACATCTGAATTTTAGAAAGGACATATTCAAATATTGGAAGGGCTACATAGGAGTCACAGCAAGATCGCAGGTAACTCTGAGGGAAAACCAGTGGGAAGGAATCACTGTGTACTGACAAAGCTAAGAGAACAAACCCCAGGTGACAGCATTAACACTGCAGAAGCAACGTGGTGACAGCAGATACAGCAACTCAGAGATAGATACGCACGTGCCAGGCAAGAGGAGATCCCTCAGCGGAGGTCAGCAAGGCACTGAGGACAGTAAATGGACCAGAGGCTCCACCCCTAATGCCATGAAATTAAATAAGAACAATGTGACGTGTTGAGTAAAGGAACCCTGCATCCAGATTCAGAAGGAAAATTAGGGAGAAAGAAACCCTGAAAGCTTGAGTATTTATTTACTCAAAAATGTCTGGGGTAATTTGGATAGGACTGAGGAAAGTGAAAGAACTGTTACCTTTAAAGAGAAAGATTAATCACAGGGACTACACAAGACAGGGCTCAGGGGAAAGGTGAATTCACTCACAGAGGATAAAGGACATTATATGTATGGATGCCTGAGTCATGACTCCAAGCATTAAACCCAAAATGGAGAGGCTAGAACCTGAAGAATTCTGTATTTCACACTTTCCTCTGGCAGATGAAGCCCCACAGAGGCTGAGCAGTAAAGGTTCAAGTGACCAACACAAATTTCTCCTTCAGAAATGATAAACTGATGCTATGCAATTCTATAATTTTAGAGAAGGAAAATTGAGATTCAGGAAAAATTAATGATTAGCTTAATTGAATGCTATGGTTCTATGTATTCAACTTATCAGCCACAGAAATAAAAATTTAAATTTGTTTTTCTAGCTAGCACCAATATATGGGGAGAATGGGAAGCAGACATTAAGTCCTGAGGCCATGAAAGTTCAAGAAAAGAATACAGTTAAATCTTCAATCAGACCATAACCAAAATTAGTTTTGAACCTGAGTTTCATATTTATTTTATTAAATAATGAGCTCTCTCCCAGATAACTGAGTTCTAATCATTGAACAGGAAATTATTGAGAACTTAATTCTGATCGGTTCACTTTATTTCAATTAAGTATTTACTAAGAATTAGCTGGGTGGCAGTCACTGTGCTAAATGCTGGGAGTAGAGCAGTGAGCTAGACCAACAAAGTCAGTAACCTCTTGAGCCTGGAGTGGGAGAGTGAGCTACATCAATACAGTCACTACCCCTTATGGATAACTAAAAAAACTGAAAATATAGAAGAGATAAATTGACATAGTAGAACAGTATAGTATATCTAAAATTGTACTTGATTTGATTAATTAGGGAATTTGAGATTTCTGAAATTTATTGATTGGTTATTTCTATCTTTTAAGGATTTAGAAAACTAATAAATGAGAAAAAATTAGAGTACATGGGTCACTGATGAAAATAAATTTGGATTTTAAATCATTGATGGACCTTCAAAATGTAATAGTCATAGCAAGACCTATTTTATCTCACCAACTATTTTCTGGGTTGTACACAAATCAAGCTATAGATACACACACACCCTATGTGAGAGGTTCTCAAATGCATGGCCTTAAGACCCTTTTAAACTCTTAAAAATTGAATACCCAAAGAGCTTTATGTTCATGTGGATTTAATTTATTGATTTTTACTGTATTAGAAAGTAAAACTGTCTACAGCCATACTACCCTAAACATGCCCAATCTCATCTAGAAAGTAAAACTGAGAAGTTTAAAAATACTTTTTATTTTAATATTTGTTATTTAATATAGTTACTATTAATATTATATAAAATAAATTATTGTCAAATGTTTATCAATTTTAAAATAACAATAAATACAGAAATCTCTATATTGTCCAAAACAAAAAAGTGAGAATAATAGCATTTGATTTACGTTTTCCAGAACTTTATTATCTGACTTAACAGACGTCAGCTGAAGTCTCATATCTGCTTCACCATTCAACATGTTGTGATATAGTATTTTTGTTGAAGTCAATGGAGAAAATCCAGCCTTGCAGAGCTATGTAAGTGGAAAAGGAAAAATCTTATAAACTTCCTGAGAGGAGCTTGTTGACTCCCAGGAGTCCTCAAACCACACTTTGAAAACCGCTACTCTGCACATTCCCTCAACTTTGGATTTAGGTGTTTAAACCTGTCTCTTCAAAGGAATCCCAACTTTCCTTGACCAGGAAAGAGCAGTCTTGAATCCTCAATAAAGGGAGAGGCCAGCCTCAACCATACTGGGCTCTTATCTCTAGCTTGAAGAAAAATTATAAAACGGTGGTTACTAGAGTGTATTAGTCTGTTTTCATACTGCTAACAAAGATATACCTGAGACTGAGTAATTTATAAAGGAGAGAGGTTTGATGGACTCACTGTTTCACATGGCAGTGGAGACCTCACAATCAAGGCGGAAGACAAAGGGAGAGCAAAGGGACCTCTTATATGGTGGCAAGCAAGAGAGAATGAGAGACAAGTGAAAGGCGAAATGCCTTATAAAACCTTCAGAAGTTGTGAAAATTATTCACTACCATGAGAACAGTATGGGGAAAAACACACCCATGATTCAATTATCTCCCACACGATCCCTCCCACAACACATGGGAATTATGAGAGCTACAATTCAAGATGAGATGTGGGTGGGGACGAAGCCAAACCATATCGTAGAGGATACTCAAACTATTCTAAAGCAAGAAAAAAAAAAAAAAAAAAAGCACTGAAGGATGAGCAATAAAATCAGATAAAGGGAAATCAGAATAGAAGAAATGAAAAAAGCATAAAACTAAATATGCTTTTTTTTGACAAATATGATAGTCAAAGGACAAAAGGGAATGAGAGAGATAATAATAAGTGAACATCTGTCACATGCCCCAGATTTTCTAAATACCTCTTCTATGTTTGGAAACGTGTGAATTCTTCCTCCCGAACATAAAAATGCAAACACTATTTTATTCATTTTTTCTTATTGCTTAAGTGATGACCGATAACTTAAATTCCACCATTAGATGCACTTGTACAAGACGTTAATTCAGAACTGAAGTACATGAAGAGATGGTAACAGCATCTAGCTAGGTGGATAACAGCAGTGTTGTGCTGTCCTGGAGTCCCCAGGTATGGCAACAGCTCCTGATTCAGCAGCTTAGTGGTCATGAAAGGCATCACATGCTTCTGGAGCTGACAACTGGTGTGGTACTGGAAACTTTCTGGTCTTTGCAGAGGTAGCAGATGGTTCTGTCAGTCTCAGAAATTCAACCTATATCAGTTAGGCTCCCAACAGGAAACAGTTGACACACTCAGAAAGGTTTAGTTGTGGAGAATTTATTAGAAAAACTATTGCAGAAATATAGAAAAATTTAAGGAAAATGAAAATGGCTGGTTAAGCAGCCAGGGACTAATCACCCTTAGGTCTGAAAGGACAAGAAAGGTAATATTGTTCCTGGACCCCAGGGAAAGCTAAGACCAGGAAGAAGAGACCACCTGACAGAAAATACAGGCTTAAAGGAATGCAGCCATTGCCAGAACCACAGGTGAGGAATATACACTTTATCTCTCTTTCTGAATTCTGATTCTCTTAATTATGCTTCCTATTGGATGAACCCAACTGGAAGCCAAGGTTCTAAGAGCCCAGCTCATGCAGTCTATGAAAGTCTATGTCCTGGGGCACATCAGGGCAAAGAAGGATTGGGCAGTAGTGAGCAGGTAGATAGCAGTAGAAAATAACCATCACACAGCCTATCGTCTATTTATTCATCCTGAGCTCTCTATGTCCCTTAATAAATCTAGTTAAGGCCAGGTGTGGTGGTTCATGACTGTAATCCCAGCACTTTGGGAGGCTGAGGCGGGCGGATCACGAGGTCAAGAGATTAAGACCATCCTGGCCAAGATGGTGAAATCCCGTCTCTACTAAAAATACAAAAAAAAAAAAAAAAAATTAGCTGGGCGTGGTGGCTACTTGGGTGGCTGAGGCAGGAGAATCGCTTGAACCTGGGAGGCAAAGGTTGCAGTGAACCAAGATCACACCACTGCACTCCAGCCTGGCAACAGAGTGAGACTCCATCTCAAAAAATAAAATAAAAATAAAACAAAATAAATATATTTAAATTGGCTAGAGTAGGTTCTATTGGCTGCAACTAAAGATCTTAACCTATATGTTGTTTATAAACCTGAAGTGTTTGAAGGCAAAAAGACTCCTCAGGGAAATGAGATTGATTGACCTAGTTGGATTTGAAGCCAACAAATGTGTAGTTAATATTAGAGGATGGTACACTACTAATCCTTGATGTAGTGGCAAATATTACTTAAAATGGCAATTTGATAACCTAGTATAAAGTGTCTATAGAAGGCAAGCATTTGGTAGACCACATAGCTTCTCTGAAAAATCATTAGGAGGGGCATAGAAAGCACAGGAACTAGAAAGCAAGCTAGTTGCTGTTAAATGTACAGGACTTTAACAGTTTAAGTAATAAGTTGAAGATGTTAAATTTCCAGCTTCAGACATAGTAAAACATTCATATGGGGATGAAAAAGCACCAGTATCCCTTAAAAGTGCACTAGTACCTGATTTGGTAGGCCAAGAAGATGAAGCATGTTTCCTTTGAAATGGGATTCTTGATCTCAACAGGGGCGATGGGGTTCAGAGGCGACAGCAACCGAAATGAAGCCTGGTAACCACTGAGATGAGGTGCATAGGGTTACTTTGATAGGCAGCAGGGCCAGAGTGCAAGAAAAATGAATTGACCTATAAAAATCTTTGGTATTTGCATATTGGTCATGAGACATTTAGGAGAGAAATGGGTAGTCAATATTCTACTTGATCATTATAACACAAAATTAGGCCAGATTAATGAGGCCAGATTTAAGTCACCATGATAAAGAGTCATGGCTCCCAACCTGTTTCCTAGACCCGAATCAGTTTCCAGACCCCTTTTATTATAAGGAAGAAAAAATAATTTAATGAAAGATTCTATAATATCATCACATACACATATTGTAAATCTTCCTCTTAACATTCTCCAAAGAGACCTATAGACATTTACCAGGGTAAAAGAGTGTCAGAAGAGGGTAAATACCTATACACACGATAAGTTCTCAGATATTGGTTTTGAGTTAATGCAAACCTAAAATGCCTCTGAGGTCTTTTAGTCACAGGGAAACCATGAGAATCAGGTAATAAATAGCGTTTTGCCCCGAGTCCACTTCATGATATATTAGTTGGGTCTGTGAGCCCAAACTGTGTTATTTCCCCATTTCCTAAGAATACAGTTGGAAGGGACCCCCACAGTGGTTCTCTGAACTATATATAGGAACTGTTTGGTTGGAAGGGCCAGGAGAAGCCCCGGTTGCTCCTCCCTCACATTTTACTAGAATACTGAAGCAAAAGCAATACCATGTCCATGCAGGAATCAATAGCACTCCAACATCAAATTAAAATCATAAGAATAAAGCCACTGTCAAATACTTGAAAGATATAGTAATAATGAACTTATCATATCCGTGATTAACTTGTCTGTGTAATTCAAAAGACAGATGGGTTTTGGAGAAAAGCAATTTTTGTTTGGTAATTAATATTAACTGCCTCAATTTTACCTACTTTCTCAGAGACGAAAGATATTAAAGATTGAAAATATTAAGTTTCCAGCTTCAGACATAGTAAAACATTCATATGTGGATGTGAAAAGCACCTACCAGAGATGGTGGGTGCTTTTACTAAAACAAGTCCATCTAACCCCTGGAACAAGGTATATAACTACCGATCTAGCTATCCTTTCTTTTCTTTTTGCAATAAATGGAAAATAGAGAGTAGACTTGCTTTTACTTAGCATGACTATATATGCTGTCCATGTCTATGCCATAAATTATTCTTAGGTCCTTTGGTCCCTCACCATCCCAAAGTACATAAATATGTTCAACTATGCTCCTGGCAGGACCTGGTGAATAGGGGGAAAAAAAAGGTACTTTATTTACCCTGGGAAAATGTGTTTATAGAGAATAAGACAAAAATTCCACAAAATCCAAGAACTTGTGTGCTCATTGACATTTTTGGAGGCTTAGTCCTATGAAGTGTATCAATATGTCTTCTCCATAGTAAAATAAAAGAAGCCAAATTTGTATCTCCTACCAGTAGGATAGGGTAATTGGTAGGCCTCTTTAGATTTTAAAAGGAGCATGTAAGATATGTGGACATTACTAAGTAAGCTGTAAGATTTCTCAGATTTTGAGAGCAAAAGATAATTTTCTAGTGGGCTTATCCTTCTAAAGAAGTCTTTCTGCCACTTTCTTTCCAAGCCCCGATAGATACAACAGTGCATATAGTGTCTGTGGCAGGTCAAGATGTTGTATGAACCCTGAACTGAACCCTGGTAGAAGAATCACATAAGAGGCCCTCTTCAGCAAGCAACTATCTTTCTTTAAATTATTCTTTTAAGAAATAGTCTTGGGATCATTACTAGCTCCTGTAGATACAACTTGAGACCCCTTCATGAATTTGGTATTGTCTGATCCAACAACCTACAGAGTTAGGGAAAATCAGTAGTACTCCAGTGTCAAGTAGAAGTTATAGTCAAAGAATCATCACTGGGACTCCCTATGAAGAGTTACCTGGGAAGAAATATTCAAGCCTGGTTAGAGAATATTCTTCCAGGAGTGCTGGTTTCAGAAGGAAGGGGACTGCTACAATATTGAGGCCTTACTCCGGATGGAAAAAGAAGAATGTGACATATTTGAATATGTAACAGAAATGGGGGGATTGTGTGTCCTGCTAAATTCCACTTGCTTCTGGTCCAAATTCCTTCTTGTACAAATCTAAGACTAACATAGCCCTCTTTGGGGCATGAGACTTGGAAAAACTTTCTCATATTCACAGAGTTTGTCCTCATGTCATGACAAGCAAATATATTCACAAAAAGCTTTTACTATTTGAGGACAAAATAATAGGTCACAATAACTTTGGAAGAAAAGATTGATTAAACTAGATTATTCTCACTTGTAGTTTCTAAAGACAAATTTTTTCAGTAATTTAATATTATTAAAATATAAAGACCATATTATTATTCTTCTAGGAGCTACAAATGCAAGAAATTCCCTTAAGCAGAAAGCCACTTTTGTTGAAAAGAGTCTATCTTGGAGTAAGAATCTGTGCAAAGCCTGACTATCTGCTAATGTGAAGATTTTGGACACAAAAAGAAATTTGGGGTATCTGGAGAAGGAGAAAAAATGAAAGAGAGAAAATGACAGAAGAGACAAAGTAGAAGCCAAAGGGTTGGTGAGGGGCTATCTTAGTCTATTTGCACTACTATAACAAAATACCTGAGACTGGGTCATGTATGAAGAGCAGAAAATTATTTTCTCATACTTCCGGAGGTTGAGAATCCAAGATTAAGGTGCCAGCAGGTTCAGTTGTCTGGTAAGGGCTGCATCCATTGGAGAGGAAGAATGCTGTGGCATCAAGCCTTTTTATAAGAGCATCTTATCCTATTAATGAGGGAAGAACCTTCATGGACTAATTACCTCTTACAGGTCCCTCCTCTTAATACTATGACACGGCAAAAGCTGCCTTTTAGAAAGATCACATTCAAACTATAGCAGGGCTTATTTTTGGAAATAAGTTAACATTTATATCCATTCAACACATAATAAAACAGGCCACATGTAACAATAAAGATTTCATAGATGTAGAAGACAGACCATAACAGGTAAAACTTGGGATGTCTCTGATGTTTTGAAAGACCTGTGGCTTCCACAAGCAGTGGCATTATTAGTTCAAGTCAAGTTTATATATCATGAGGGTGGGAGGCCTGAACTAACAATTAGCTTATAAAAAATTTATAAATAATAAATGTTAAGACAAAATATTGCAAAGGAAAACTAAATCTTGTAAAAGATCATTCTTTTAACTTCATCCTTAACATTTAATGACTGGAGACATGAAGAGTTTTCCTGTTCTAGTTCCCACATTCTAAGGCATCCTATCTCTAGGATGTATGTGTCATGGTCCCAGTTCTCCTTCTCCAGGAATTCTAAGTGCTTTACATTGGCCCCCCCAGAATTCATCTTCCCTCAACCTCATGCCCTTGATGTCAGCCACTGGTTTAGAGAAAAAGGTTGAGGATGGTCAAAATAATTGTATCCATTCCCATGGCATCATCACTTTTTTTCTGTTTTCTCCATTTCTAGACATCTTCAGCCATCTCTCTTTCTAATCTTCCAGTCGCAAAGATTTGGCCGAAATTTAGGCAAGGCTTAATGCCCCATTGCTTACACAAATGGAGAACTTGGAGGTTGGGGCTCACAGACACCCTTGGATAACCAACTACAAGACCAGAAATGAAGGGGAACACTGAGTGTAGAGGGCCCCAGTGTGAGAAATGACAAATAACGAAAGAATAAAGCCTTCTAGGAAGCTGTCTAGAAAGAGAATCACAGAAGGGGGCTAAAGGGTAATAGACACAGGACTACTCATATTTCATAGAGAGCTAAGTCCGGTTATAACTAGGATTCTGTTTTGAAATATATCTTCAACCTTACGGCTTCCTTGCTATTTGCTTTTTTGAATTAACCAGTATTCTTCTTTCTCTTTAAGATACCAGCAGGAACATATCTATAAAGATAAAATGACATTTGAGAGTTAATTTTGAAGGCTGAGGAAAAGCTGCGTGTTAAGTTACATGGTGGCTCTCGAAACCAAAAACCCAGATGGATCATAATGGTAGCTTAAAATGAAAGCTACATCAGTCAAATCCTTTGGGAACTGTGTAAAAAGAAAAGAAAAAGGCAGAAATAGAAGGTGATGAAAAGCCAGTTAAGGAAATACATTCACCCTGAGATTTTAATAGGCAGGAAACCTTGTGATCTAAACTTTTGATGACATGTGCTGTTAAAGAGCACCTGTAAATTCATAAATATGGCAGTGGCCAAACAATTAATGAATCAGAATCCAAGCACCTATCTCTGCCACTTGGAGCTTACAGTGAGTTATATAATCATAGCAAGCTTCAGTTTCCTCACTCAAAAAATAAAAACATAGAACCGAATGTCGTCCCATTAATTCACACCTGTATAATGCTTCTCTACTAGAAGGCCCTCTCCAGTGGGCCATGCTGGCATTTGCAGTAAGAACCATATGGATTGCCATATAGTCTGTTGTATATTGCTTCACTTCTCTGAACATTAATTCATCCTCTCTGTAACTGAGATTTCCCAATCTTCTTCATAGAGTTGTTCAGAAATATCAGTGTTTATCACAGTATCTAGAATCTGGTAGGTACTCAGTAAATATTAGTTCTCTTCCCTAGATTTGATTATTGGCCTTGAAAACATTTTAATAAATGACTTCAGCGAGTTTGCACGGGTGCCTGCTGCCTTCCATAGAGGCCTGAGCAAATGATGATTTTTTTTTTTTTTTTTTGCCTTATGAATTACTACATCTCAGTTTAAATCGGCAATATATTAGTTAAAACAACTCATCTCACCTTAAGATTCTTCTACAGTTTGAAGTTCAGGACTAGGATATTGCATTATAATCCAAACATAGCTATGCTCTTGAATTTAATGACAAAAAAAGAATGAAAATCTGTAGGCCAAAGAATAATACTGAAGGAAAAAAAACTTAATATTTGAAAAGGGTTTAATAATAGACTTCCAGTTTCTTTCTCTGTTTTTCTTTCCTGTCACTTAACTAAAGCTATAGCTGCAAGAGTTACAGATATCCAGACTCCCAACAATCAAATTAAAAATACCCCAGAATATTTGCTGTCTTTTTATGCTTGAATGCCTCTCACTTCTATTTGCAGAAATGCTGCCTTTCTTTCCTGTGGCAGAGCCTTTTGCTTCAAAGGAAGCTCATTACCCTAACTATTAGCAACCCCACTAAATCAATAATTCTTTCTCTCTCTCTCACTCTTTTGCTACGTTTTGTTTCTTCAGTTCACACTGAGACCTGCACCAAGTTGTGGAAACTGCTTTTTCCCAGGGAGATTAACATGAATTCATCTTGAAGTCCTAACTGTGTTCTGGCTATTTGATGCTGTACATTTATAACCTTTGTCTTCTTTCTTTAAGCTGCAGGTTCTTTGTATTATCACTGAGATAGGAAAACTGACACAAGAAATATATAACACATGTTAGACTCCAAGACCTCGCTCCGTATGGGCTCAGTTCTGATTTCCTCTGTTTCCTACATGGCACTGGGATAAATGCCTGGACACAGGGTTTTTTCTTCCTAAAAACTCACCCAGAAGTTCTGCTATTAATCATGAATCTGTTCCTTAAAATAACTTGGCATAGCTAAACCTAGCAAAGTAAGGAAGATCTGACATATGGTGAAGTTCTCCAACAGCAATTGTGGGATTACAAGATAACAGCCACAAATCTGTGTGCATGGCTATTTTACATAGCTCAAGACTTCTTGAGGGGGAATAAATACTCAAACACTGCTGATGACACTCACTTCCAAATTTCCAGTCCAGTGTTCTGCATAATGTAGGTGTTTAATACAGGTTTGTGGATGATGATTAAAATAATTCATGATTCTGTGCCTGCATGAAGAGCATAGACTAAGCTTTCTTCTCTAACAGTAATTCAAATCCATGATCCTACATTTCCCACTAAGCCAGCCTAGGAAGAAACCACTGTGAGAAAGTCAATTCTAGGACTTAACAAAAACTGAGGTTTTTAAAATTCTCTTTCTATAACATTTAAGGGAATGTAATCAAACCACCAAATATAAAAGGAATTAATTGTGTAATCTAGCATTACCACTAAAAAGAAAGAGGCAAGAAGAAAATTCAACTACAATAAAAGGGACAATTATTTCAATTTCATCTCTTTTCAAAATGAACATTCTTTTACATCAGACATCTGCAATTTAGTACTAATTTGCTCCCTAAAATAGTATCAGTTACAAAACTTTAACCAAAAAAAAGATGAAATAACATTTGCAAATTACTTAATGGTATTTATAAATTTAAGAATTATAAAGTTATCTGGTAATGTTGTGTCTTTATTGTTAATCGAGTTATTAGCAAGAACATTATAGACATAGATGATGATAGATAGATAGATAGATAGATAGATAGATAGATAGATAGATAGATAGATAGAATGTCTGTGTATAGAGAGTCTAGGTGTGTAGATAAATTGCTCCTTTCCCAGAACCATAAATGCCCAAAGAAAAATCTTTTTTTATATAAGCATGCCTTTGCCTTTTGAATTTCTGTGAGTGCCTATAATCATATAAGGTCCAAAAAGGTAATCAATTGACCTTATCATTTATGTAGATCCTTCTAGTTTGTGCCCTAGCATTTGTACTCACTTTAACATTCCATTAAGGAAATTGTCATTAATTCCTCCCATTGACCTTAAATTTAGAGAGGAAGATCAAATTTGCTTCTCAAATTGAGACACATTATGGTCCAGTAAGCCTGTCTCTCACAGGCAGGATGGAGGCAACAAGTTTCTGTTAGCAGACGGGCATAGCCTCACCAGAGTGGTCATCAAGAAATCTGTAACTAGGATGAGCATAATAGGATATCTAGTGTGGTGTGCAGGAGTTCCTTTCTGCCAAAGAGCTGATTATTAAATATTTAAGAATTATAGCTTAAATCAGGTATGATGGAATTATCTACACCTTAAAAATGGGCAAATGCTACAAGTCTGGGTTTCTCTTGCTGTCACTGTTTTTGTGATCATTGAAAGAGACAGTTTATCAGCACACCAATGCACGTAGTACAGCACAGAGTCAGCAACCCATATAAGAGCATTCTAATCTAGAAGCCAGCACTGCAATTTCTTCAAAGAAATGGCACCACACTATGTAGCTGGGGCCTTTTATACCAGACTGCCTAGGCTACCCATGTTTCTTTACCCAAAATACTTTATTAACCATTATATAAGTTAGTTTACAACTGGCACTTTAAGATTCGTTAGACAGTAAACAATATAATGTACATTTTTATAGGGGTTACAATAAGCATCTGTGTAATAATCTAAAAGTCTATTTCAAAATTTTCAGTACTTTAGCTATAATTCATCTGTTTATTTCCTAGAACAAAAGTATTCTTAATTAAAATAAAAATGAGTGATGATATTTTACCTTTACCACACAGACTCACTAAGCCTATCAAAAGAGTAATCATTATTACTACTGTTGAGTACCTACTATGCGCAAGATAATTTTTTATCACATTCCACCCCAGTGAGTAAGAAATTATTATCCCCATTTTATAGCAGCAAAACTGAGGTTTCAGGACTTTAAGTAACTTATCTAAAGTTTCCGAACAAGTAAAGTCCAAGCTGGGATTAGAACTCTGACTCCAAGGCTCATTCTTTTAGCCACTATATTTTATTGCCTTTTGTGCATGCATGGTTCTTATGTACTCAGGCACACACAAGTGTTTCTTTTCACCAGCTTAAAATCTTCAGAACTGTTTGCTAAGCTAACATAGAATTATTGACATGTCCATGACTGATGTAGGTCATTTGTACTGATGGCCTTTGGGGGTTTTTGCTAAACTGAGTGTTCATTTTAATGCACCCATCAACTAAATATTTGGTGTCTCAATTGCCACAATATTAAACATATGCAAACTCCTTCAACATATAGTTATATCACAGTTCAAAATTTTCCCTACCTTTTGCATCAACCATACTCTGCAATAAAATTTCAATTGGTGCCAATGGTTCTATATACTAAATACGTTTCTTTTAAATTAAGCATTTCCATTGATCCAAAACAAAATAAAAAGCATCTAAACTTATGATTTCCTGTTACTTTTTAATATCTAAAAATTGAATCCTATTATTTAAAATAATCTGATCCTACAATTTATATATCCCTTTTGTCCTCATCTCTATCAGTAAGGCAAAATTCTACACATTTAGAATGAAGAGTGTTCTTGGAAATAACGTCAAGAGATAGCTGACAGTTTTCCACAACAGCAATCGACAGGAAAAATATCAATTACTTTCTGAAGCTGACAAATCTAACAGTCCCTGCTATGTTGAGAAATGTCTCATAAATGTTGGAGAAGGAAGTGTTTAAACCTTGGGAAGTCACTGAAACCACAACCTTATAATCATCACATTTTGAGAAGAGAAATGGCATGGAATTGCAGGGACATTATTAATGCTGTGGGCAGACTTACTATTGGTTCACAAATATTCATTAGCGCTTCTCATAAATCCTGAGTTCTCTTGAAATTGGAAAACTCTTATCCTGTCCACTTATTTTCAAGTAATTCCAAAAGAAAAATTTTACTGGATGAATTTTGAGGATGAATAAGAGAGTTTAGATGGTTATCAGCAACTGCTCTTTAGCTGAGTCGCTCTTTACACTTTCAAGAATAACAATTTGACTCAACTTCACTTTCATTTTTAGTGAGAAGTATTTCATTATCTCACATTTGCAAAAAAAAAAAATTATATTGAAAACTCAATTATTTTGCTCAATTGGGATTACCTCCCTAGATGTAATGGTGCATTACCATAAAACCATGGACTCAGTTCAGAAGCTTCTCAGAGATTATAAGAAAATATATTTATTTCATTAATACAGAGGTGAATCTGAAACCATGTAATATCCGCTTAGATTAGCTCTGCATTTCTCCTAATGGTAACATATATTTATAGTGTTCATTGATTTCCCACAAGAAATTATACATGCATCTTGTTGAAGAACAGTCTCATTTTTTAATTTTTTTCATTATAACAGCTCAAGAGTTTATACTAGATTTATTTTCAGGATCCCTTCCAGGGCTAAATTTCAATGACCGTATGTTTATATTATATGCATTTCCATATTTATGCTGAATTAGCCCACAAGAACGCTGTGTACACTCAAGTGTCTAGTATACTTACACTATTTTTCTTCTAATATTTTCCTGATTTTATGTGATAACAATATTCCATTTTGTTCTTTTTCTAATGAGTTTGACAATTAATCTTATGTTAATGACACCTGTTCTTAAATAATTATTCTCATAAACAGTGGCCCACTCTTCCTGCTCAACAAATGCACTGCTGCCTCTGTGAAATCACATTCGTTGTCATGACAACAGAGGTGGCCAACAAGGAAAAGAGGCAAAGCTTTTGTATAACATCAATTACATGTAGAAACAGCATGTAATTTCTTAAAGCTGTTATTCAAATTAGATTTCATGATCCATTTCAAGAAAAATGAAAGAAGGGTGTAACTTTTCCCATTTCTTTTCTCTCTTATAGGTTAATTGTTCCAGAAACACGTCTCTGTACAAGATAAAATAATTTATCAAATTCAATTTTATAAGCTTAATTGGCACATGTAGCATAGCCTGACAGTGAATATAAAACAGAAGTGATGTAACATTGGATGTGAGTGTTTAGTAAAAAGGAGACTAATCCAGATTATTCTCTAATAACCAAAACGTAGTTTTACCCACTTTGTTCAAATTTATGAGGTAGCAAGAAGAAAGGATTTTATGTAGATGTGTTTTGCTATCTGTCAGCACATAATGTCCTCAAAATTAGATCCCAATGTGGCTTCCAGTGTGTGTGTAGGTAAAACTAAAATGATTGACGTGGAGATCTCACTGTGCGCACAGACAAGGACCCTTCACTGTGCAGTTGAAGTAGCTTTTCTTGTAGTTAACTTTTCTCCACTCTGCCTTATAGATCCCAAAGGATTCTGAAGCCTTTGATAAGTAAATAGAGTCAAGGCCAGAATCTAAATAAAAATGACAAAATCCCTCTGTGGAAATGTGGACTGACAAAAGTGAGTAAATATAAAATAAAAATAAAAGGGCCCAGGGGTTGTCACTGAGCTCTGCTGAAGAGGCAGAGATAAGCCAGGAGAAAATGAAGCATAGAAATCAGGAGAAGGAGCAGTTAAGAACTGTGAGAGGAGCAGAAGTGTTTGACACTCTTGAAGTCAGTTCTGTAAAGAATAAACAGAACAGCTTGAATCAAACTGAGTAATGGAATTTGGGTTAAACACAGCAAGTAAAGAAAACTACATAGGTTACACAACTCAGGACCTTACCAGAATATAAGTAATTTTTACTCACACACTAACAATGCTAAAGTACCAAGGCCAAAGTTAAGAGTTATTACAATCAGTGACTTTCCTTGCTCTGAGAATAGTAAAAACACAAGTCAGTTAGTGTCTGGGCACAACTGGTTACTCTCACAGAGTTGTTGGTCCTTTGTGGTTAACTAATTTTGATTTCCATGGATATCCTGAGTTGTCTGGGGTTTCTTTCAGTAGACTCTTTTCTAGAGCAGTTTTAGGTTTAAAGCAAAATTGAGCAGAAAGTACAGAGATTTGCCACATACTCCCGGCTCCTACATATGCACAGCCTTCTCCACTATAAACAACCTCACCCAAGTGGTACATTTGTTACAATCAATGGACCTATGTTGACACATCATTGTCACCCAGAGCCCGTAGTTTACATTAAGTTCACCGTTGGCGTGGTACATGCCATGGGTTTGGATAAATGTATTACATGCATCTACCATTATAGTATCATGTGCAATAGTTTTACTGCCCTTAAAATCCTCTGTGCTCTAAGTATTGATCACTCCTCCCCCAACCCCTGTCAACCATGGATATTTTTATTATCTCCATAGTTTTATTTCTACTGAATGTCATATTTTAGGATCATATGATAGGTATCCTTTTCAGATTGGCTTCTTTCACTTAGAAATATGCATTTCAATTTCTTTCATGTCTTTTCATGGCTTGATACTCATTTTTTTTTATTATACTTTAAGTTCTAGGGTACATGTGCACAACATGCAGGTTTGTTACATATGTATACATGTGCCATGTTGGTGTGCTGCACCCATTAACTCATCATTTACATTAGGTATATCTCCTAATGCTATCCCTCCCCACTCCCACCACCCCATGACAGGCCCCAGAGTGTGATGTTCCCCTTCCTGTGTCCAGTGTTCTCATTGTTCAGTTCCCACCTATGAGTGAGAACATGCAGTGGTTGGATTTTTGTCCTTGCGATAGTTTGCAGAGAATGGTGGTTTCCAGCTTCATCCATGTCCCTACAAAGGACATGAACTCATCCTTTTTTACGGCTGCATAGTATTCCATGGTGTGTATGAGCCACATTTTCTTAATCCAGTCTATTATTGATGGACATTTGGGTTGGTTCCAAGTCTTTGCTATTGTGAATAGTGCCACAATAAACATATGTGTGCACATGTCTTTTTTTAATTATTATACTTTATGTTCTAGGGTACATGTGCACAATGTGCAGGTTTGTTACATATGTATACATGTGCCATGTTGGTGTGCTGCACCCATTAACTCCTCATTTACATTAGGTATATCTCCTAATGCTATCCCTCCCCTCTCCCCCCACCCCACAAAAAGCCCCAGTGTGTGATGTTCCCCTTCCCGTGTCCAAGTGATCTCAGTGTTCAATTCCCACCTGTGAGTGAGAACATGCGGTGTTTGGTTTTCTGTCCTTGCGATAGTTTGCTGAGAATGATGGTTTCCAGCTGCATCCATGTCCCTACACAGGACACAAACTCATCCTTTTTTATGGCTGCATAGTATTCCATGGTGTATATGTGTCACATTTTCTTAATCCAGTCTGTCACTGATGGACATTTGAGTTGATTCCAAGTCTTTGCTATTGTGAATAGTGCCACAATAAACATACATGCGCATGTGTCTTTATAGCAGCGTGATTTGTAATCCTTTGGATACATACCCTGTAATGGGATCGATGGGTCAAATGGTATTTCTAGTTCTAGATCCTTGAGGAATTGCCACACTGTTTTCCACAATGGTTGAACTAGTTTACAGTCCCACCAACAGTGTAAAAGTGTTCCTATTTCTCTACATCCTCTCCAGCACCTGTTGTTTCCTGACTTTTTAATGATCGCCATTCTAACTGGTGTGAGATGATATCTCATTGTGGTTTTGATTTACATTTCTCTGATGGCCAGTGATGGTGAGCATTTTTTCATGTGTATGTTGGCTGCATAAATGTCTTCTTTTGAGAAGTGACTGTTCATATCCTTTGCCCACTTTTTGGTGGTTTTTTTTTTTTCTTGTAAATTTGTTTGAGTTCTTTATAGGTTCTGGATATTAGCCCTTTGTCGGATGAGTAGATTGCAAAGATTTTCTCCCATTCTGTGAGTTGCCTGTTGACTCTGATAGTAGTTTCTTTTGCTGTGCAGAAGCTCTTTAGTTTAATGAGATCCCATTTGTCAATTTTGGCTTTTGTTGCCATTGCTTTTGGTGTGTTAGACATGAAGTCCTTGCCCATGCAAGGACTGAATGGTATTGTCCTGAATGGTATTGCCTAGGGTTTCTTCTAGGGTTTTTATGGTTTTAGGTCTAACATTTAAGTCTTTAATCCATCCTGAATTAATTTTTGTATAAGGTGTAAGGAAGGGATCCAGTTTCAGCTTTCTACTCATGGCTAGCCAGTTTTCCCAGCACCATTTATTAAACAGGGAATCCTTTCCCCATTTCTTGTTTTTGTCAATTTTTCAACGATCAGATGGTTGTAGATGTGTGGTATTATTTCTGAGGGCTACGTTCTGTTCCATTGGTCTATATCTCTGTTTTGGTACCAGTACCATGCTGTTTTGGTTACTGTAGCCTTGTAGTATAGTTTGAAGTCAGGTAGCATGATGCCTCCAGCTTTGTTCTTTTGGCTTAGGATTGTCTTGGTAATGCGGGTTCTTTTTTTGTTCCATAAGAACTTTAAAGTAGTTTTTTCCAGTTCTGTGAAGAAAGTCATTGGTAGCTTGATGGGGATGGCATTGAATGTATAAATTACCTTGGGCAGTATGGCCATTTTCACAATATTGATTCTTCCTATCCATGAGCATGAGATGTTCTTCCATTTGTTTGTGTCCTCTTTTATTTCATTGAGCAGTGGTTTGTAGTTCTCCTTGAAGAGGTCCTTCACATCCTTTGTAAGTTGGATTCCTAGGTTTTTTATTGTCTTTGAAGCAACTGTGAATGGGAGTTCATTCATTCATGATTTGACTCTCTGTTTGTCTGTTATTGGTGCATAAGAATGCTTGTGATTTTGTGTACGTGTCTTTATAGCAGCATGATTTATAATCCTTTGTGTATACACCCAGTAATGGGATCGATGGATCAAATGGTATTTCTAGTTCTAGATCCTTGAGGAATCGCCACACTGTTTTCCACAATGGTTGAACTAGTTTACAGTCCCACCAACAGTGTAACATATTTTCAGAGGTAAAAGAAGACTTCCTGGACAAAGTCTAATCATGAAATCTTGCTATTTTATACAACAGGAGTAGGCAGTTTATTTTTAAAAAACTTAATCCAAAAATAGCATAGTTTTTGATGAATTTTTGAGAAACAAGTTAGGTATTTTTATTAATATTGTTTCATGTTGGTGAAACCACCATGTTGGCCAGGCTGGTCTCTAAATCCTGACCTCAAGTGATCTGCCCGCATTGGCCTCCAAAAGTGCTGGGATTACAGGTGTGAGCTACCACATAAGCCTCATATATTTATTTGCCATCTGTATATCTTCTTTGGCTTCCTGTTGGTAGGGGGGCGGTGTATGTGCTAAATGTTTATAAAAAGATTGCACCCAAGGTCCATCCTGAGACCCAACAAGCCAGATAGAAATCTATAACCTTGCAACAGTAAAGTGCCTCTAAGAGCAAACCCATCCCAGGAAAGAGAAGCTTACCAAAGCACAAAGCTCCCTGGTTACCAGAAAATGAGGTAGATTCTGAAGATAACCTAGAGTCCAGCACTCCAACTGTGTCCAGGCTCCTGGTGACTCCTATCTGCACTGTCAAGCTCCTAAACATCCCTACCCAAGTGGTACATTTGTTACAATCAATGGACCTACTAGGCTTGTCTCTGAAAATATGGAGATGAGAAAAAGGAGTATAGTTACTGAATTATTGAAACTTAAAATCTGACATAGAAGCTAGACACTTCACAGTGTGCTACAAGTGAGATCAATGTGTGAGGGACTGCAGCGAGCTGTAAGAGTATTCAACAGGAAGGCTGCTATGGTTTGAATATTGGCATCCTTTCAAAATTTATTTGTAGCAATCCAATATTCAATATGAGTATTAAGAGCTGAGGCCTTTGGGAAGGGTCTTGGGGTATCATTAGGGCTCCATCCTCATAAAAAGAATTAGTGTCCTTATAAAAGTTTCTCCCAGGGGGTCCCTGGCTCCTTAAGCCATGTGAAGAAGCAGCAACAAAGTATCATCTTTGAAGCAGAGAGCAAGTTCTCACTAGACACTGAATCTGCTGGCACCTTGATCCTGGAAGTGCCAGCTTCCAGAGCTATGAGTAACACATTTCTGTTGTTTACGAATTACCTAGTCTATGTCATTTTGCTATAGCAACTCAAAGGGACTACGAGACCTAACCTAAGGAAGTCAAAGGAAGCGTCTCTGGAGAAGAGACAATGAAATTGAGATTTAGTCAGGCAGGGGCCAGAGGTGAGGGTTGGAGAGATTAAATTGTGCAAAGCCCTGGAGGATCAGCTCCAGGAAGGCCAAAGTAGGGGTCAGCAAGCACTGTATTATGTGGCTCTTATATCTTGTTTTAAGGATTTGGGCCTGTAACCTGGCGGTAATACAAAGTCATTAAAAAGTTTTAATTAGAGGAGATAAAGGGACAAAAGTCATAAATTAAAATTGAAACAACTGTTTTTGGTAAACCTTGAAAAATACCTCTGCATAAGCAAGGTAGTTGGAGTACTCTCTAGAACATAAAAGGAGGAGAGGGCTGTCTTTTTCCAAAGCCCATGCAGCTTTGGCTCCTGGAGGGCTCAGCAATCGCTGCAGCAGGAGAGGTTAGGGTGCAGCAGGTGGTACTGCTGATGACAACAAAGATGGGTCATACTCTGTGAAGGTGTACAGCTTAGCTGTGGGCCCTAATCCCCTACATCCAGCATTTGTGAATATTGTACCTTTGCTGGAAACCTGAGGGCAACATGGAGTTACATGACAGCAGTGAGTAAAACAACATTGAATAATATACATCCCTTTTCTTTTGTTTTGTTTGTTTGTTTGTTTTTTGAGACGGAGTCTCTCTCTGTCGCCCAGACTGGAGTGCAGTGGCTCGATCATGGCTCACTGCAAGCTCTGCTACCCGGGTTCACACCATTCTCCTGCCTCAGCCTCCCGAGTAGCGAGACTACAGGCACCCACCACCACGCCTGGCTAATTTTTTTATATTTTTAGTAGAAACGGGGCTTCACTGTGTTCGTCGGGATGGTCTCCACTTCCTGCCCTCGTGATCCGCCCGCCTCCGCCTCCCAAAGTGCTGGGATTACAGGCTGAGCCACCGCGCCCGGCCAACATCCCTTTATTCTTAAAGTCCTCTAGTGCCCCCAGTCTTCCCAAAAATCTCACTGGCTCAAGCTTCCTGCCTACTAGAATATTAACTCCAATAGGGCAAGGATTTTTATTATGCATCAGTGAATCTCCAGTACCTAGAACCGTGTCTACCCCATTTTAATAACTCAGTAAGTATTTGTGGGCTAAAGCAATGAACCTCCAGAGTCTTCCTCACATCTCCCACCCCCGCTCCCCCAGGTTTTTCTCTTCTCTTCCAGAAGCTCCATTTTCTCAGTTTATTATGGAGAACAATTTACATCCCACCTCCCACTCTCTTCTAGAGCTGCCTTTTCATACCCAGAGATTCATTAACATGCTCTGGCAAAGGCCCTTCATGCCTCACCCTTTGTAGCAGGAAGGAGCCAGCAGACACCGGGATTTCAGCCTTCTTGCTTCCCCTAAAGTCACTGTAAAGAGACATGTAGAATTAAAATAACCTGGTTTTTATGCAGCTAGTCACAGGTTATAGAAATAAAACATCGTCTTTTTTAAGTAGCTAGAGGCATCTGTGTGGAAATAATAAAACTATGCTTCCTAATTTCACCAATATGAAACAATATTAATAAAAATACCTAACTTGCTTTCTTCAAAATTCATCAAAAACTATGCTATTTTTGGATTAAGGTTTTAAAAAATCAACTGCATACTCCTATTGTATAAAATAGCAAGATTTCATGATTAGACTTTGTCCAGGAAGTCTTCTTTTACCTCTGAAAATATATGCTTATTCTAGAAAACAGTATCTAAATACATGTAAATACACACATGCATATCTACAGATATACATATATATACAAGCATGAAGGTATGCTCATGTATATATACACGCAAAAATTTAATTGATCTTTTCTCAAGTCCGTTTTTATGCATTTTTCTACATAGAGTTACAATGGTACTATATACACAATACTGTGTCCTGATACCCTAAGATTCTTGCACACTAGGAATCTACTAAGTAAAAACCATTTCAACCACATTATGATTTTGATACAAATAATGTGTGCTAGAAAGTGCAGAGAACAACAACAACAAAAAATCACTGAGACAGCTTTTTGGAAAATGGTTCGACTTTGACCTGAAGGAAAAGGGAAGGGCATTTGGGGAGCAAGAAAACTGGGGCAGCAGAAGTGGTTCTCCAAAGTAGAACAGGGCAGTCACCTGAGTGAAGAAAAAGATAAATCTGCAAGAAGGAAAAGAGGCACACAGTAAGACATGTTGGAGACATCATTTGGACTGCTCTAGAGGAGCTAAGTCAAGGCATACTGATGGTCAGCTTGGTGTGGATGTATAAAAATCTCACTTAAGAATCAGAAAAGATTCTACTGATCCTCATACAGCACTCTTAATAGTAGTTTTAATTTCATATATATAATCTTAATACATATATGAATGCACACATGTTTAATAATAATGCCACATTTCAGTCAAGAGACCACACATACGTAGTCCTGTAAGATTATAATAGCATATTTTTACCGTGCCTTTTCTGTTTCTAGTTGTGTTACAACTGCCTACAGCATTCAATACAGTGACATGCTGCACAGGTTTGTAGCCTAGGAGTAACAGGCTATCCTGTATAGCCTAGGTATGTGATAGGATAGGCCATCTAGGTTTGTGTAAGTACACTCTATGGTTTTCACACAATAAAAAATCACCTAACAACACATTTTTTGGAACGTATCCCTGTTGGTAAGTGATGCATGACTGTATATATCTTGCCATACGTTCCAAGACATAAACCTTTTTCTGTCTAAAGAAATGACATGTTGCAACTTAATTTAGAAAAGTTATTATTTTAACATAATCAGACTAAGCCTCTTTTCAAGTAAAGTGACTGAGTTTCATCTATTTTTGCAATGTAACTCTTCGCTGCCAAAAAGCCCCTGCAATGTTGTAATTAGTATTTATGCAATAACTTCTAGACATATCATGTTAAAACGTTAAGAACATATGTAAAGACCTTCTTTTGTACCATAATTTAACTTCAAGGAAGTTTTTAAAACAGTAGATACATAATTTTCTGTCACGTTTCCTGAAATTCCGTCCAGAACGGTTTGTTTTCTGATTGTAATTTAGCAAAAGGCAAGTTAAAATGAATGCTGGGAAAGATTAAATTTATTCCTGTTTTGAATGTACACTGTAAGACTTCAATCCAGATTTTTTTTTTTTTTTTTTTTTTTTTTTTGAGATGGAGTCTGACTCTGTCACCCAGACTGGAGTGCAGTGGCACGATCTCGGCTCACTGCAACCTACGCCTCCTGGGTTCAAGCAATTCTCCTGCCTCAGCCTTCCGAGTTGCTGGGATTACAGGCAGCTGCCACCACACGCCGCTAGTTTTTGTATTTTTAGTAGAGATGGTTTTTACCATGTTGGCCAGGCTGGTCCCAAACTCCTGACCTCAGGTGATCCACCTACCTCAGCCTCCCAAACTGCTGAGATTACAGGTGTGAGCCACCACACACAACCCCAAGATTTTGTAAAAATTACACCAAGCCTTTAGTTCACCAATAAAAGGAAGAAAATGGAAGGAGTAAGAGGAGATACCGAGTGCTAGAGTTTATTTTTTTCTCTTTGGTATTCATCTATTATACAAGGCACATTTATGTTATAGGATATTTATTTATGCTTCTGGTCAAAGATACAAGGTTTAAAGAAAAAAATCCACAGTTAAATATTCATATAATATAATTAGACTTCCTTGATATTTTTAAATTATCTCAGAAAGGATTTACTGCATTTTTATTCCACTTTATTTAACATTAACCAAAGTCTTTTGGGTTTAGACAATGTTGTTCTACAAATCATCCATATTAGAAAAAGCTCCAAGTTGGTGACAGGTAAGCAAAAGCACTTTACAAACTATTACCCATTGATTCTTTCCATTTATAAATGTAATACATATCTTAATACTATTTTTTCTATATATGAAAACTAAGTTCCCCAATACTGAAAATTAGCTCATACAAAGTTACAAACTATAAAACTATACTGCAATGAGCTTTCTGTCACTCTTCTGGATCTGCCATTCTAAATAGCACGCCCAAATGACTTCATTTGTCATCCAGGTGCCAATGTTTGCATTAAGATGTGTGAATCGTAATCAGTAACCGCTAAAATTACATAACTCTTCAAAATCAATTTTTCCCTTTGGTTATTCCACTGGCCATTGGGTCTCCTTGTATCACCCATAAAGATAAATCTGCATTATATTTAGAGTCAAGTAAATAGAACAAGATTGTTTAAGAAAGGGAATTTTTAAGAATAGGTGAGCAGACACTTTCTTCATTCATGAAGTTTAACAACAAAATAGAAGTGAATTATGGTCTGAGAGCTCTGACTTAGAGGAGCCTCAGTGAATATTGTCTTCATCCTCCACTTCACTACTTCCAGTATGATGAGGTGCAGACCTCCTTTAAAACAAACCATATCCATCATGTTACTCACATGTCCCACACAAAATATATAGCAAGGAACATAAAAAAGGACCGGAAGATTATATTCAAAAATTATTCTCAAAAATAACAAAAGTGGCAAAGTATATTTCTGAGTGGTGGGATTATCAGTAATTTTTATTTTCTTTAAGCTTTCTATATTTTTTTCAAAGTGTCTCTGATGATCATATATTATTGTTATAAAATACATTTTGCTATTAAAGCTTGCTATTAAACTGTATCCTATTCGTGTGCTGTTTATTTCTTATTTTTTATCTTTTTTTTCCTTATACTCTAAGTTCTGGGATGCATATGCAGAACGTGAAAGTTTGTTACATAGGTATACGCGTGCCGTGGTGGTTTGCTGCACCAATCAACCCATCATCTACATTAGGTATTTCTCCTAATGCTATCCCTCCCCTAACCCCCAACCCCTGACAGGCCCTGGTGTGTGATGTTCCCCTCCCTGTGTCCATGTGTTCTTATTGTTCATCTCCTACTTATGAGTGAGAACATACGGTGTTTGGTTTTCTGTTCTTGTGTTAGTTTGCTGAGAATGATGGTTTCTAGCTGCGTCCATGTCCCTACAAAGGGCATGAACTCATCTTTTTTTATGGCAGTATAGTATTCCATGGTATATATGTGCCACACTTTCTTTGTCCAGTCTATCATTGATTGGCATTTGGGTTAGTTCCAAGTTTTGCTATTGTGAATAGTGCTGCAATAAACATACATGTGCATGTGTCTTTATAGTAGAATGATTTATGATCCTTTGGGTATATACCCAGTAATGGGATTGTTGGGTCAAATGGTATTTCTGGTTCTAGATCATTGAGGAATCGCCACACTGTCTTCCACAACGGTTAAACGAATTTAAACTCCCACCAACAGTGTAAGACCATTTCCAGCATCTCTTGTTTCCTGACTTTTTAATGATCGCCATTCTAACTGGTGTGAGATGGTATCTCATTGTGGTTTTGATCTGCATTTCTCTGATGGCCAGTGATGATGAGCATTTTTTCATGTGTCTGTTGGCCGCATAAATGTCTTCTTTTGAGAAGTGTCTGTTCATATCTTTGCCCACTTTTTGATGAGGTTGTTTGTTTTTTTTCTTGTAAATTTGTTTAAGTTCCTTGTAGATCCTGGATATTAGCCCTTTGTCAGATGAATAGATTGCAAAAATTTTCTCCCATTCTGTAGGCTGCCTGTTCACTCTGATTATAGTTTCTTTTTCTGTGCAGAAGCTCTTTAGTTTAATTAGATCCCATTTGTCAATTTTGGCTTTTGTTGCCATTGCTTTTGGTGTTTCAGTCATGAAGTCTTTGCCCATGCCTATGTCTGAATGGTATTGCCTAGGTTTTCTTCCAGGATTTGTATGGTTTTAATTCTTACATTTAAGTCTTTAATCCATCTTGAGTTAATTTTTATATAAGGTGTAAGGAAGGGGTCCAGTTTCAGTTTTCTGCATATGGCTAGACAGTTTTCCCAACACCATTTATTAAATAGGGAATCCTTTCCCCATTGCTTGTTTTTGTCATGTTTGTCAAAGATCAGATAATTGTAGATGTGTGGTGTTGTTTCTGAGGCCTCTGTTCTGTTCCATTGGCCTATATATTTGTTTTGTTACCAGTACCATGCTGTTTTGGTTACTGTAGCCTTGTAGTATAGTTTGAAGCCAGGTAGCATGATGCCTCCAGCTTTGTCCTTTTTGCTTAGGATTTTATTGGCAATGTGGGCTCTTTTCTGGTTCCACATGAAATTTAAAGTACTTTTTTCTAATTCTGTGAAGAAAGTCAATGGCAGCTTGATGGGGATAGCATTGAATCTATAAATTACTTTGGGCAACATGGCCATTTTCACAATATTGATTCTTCCTATCCATGAGCATAGAATGTTTTTCTATTTGTTTGTGCCCTCTCTTACTTCCTTGAGCAGTGATTTGTAGTTCTCCTTGAAGAGGTCCTTCACATCCCTTGTAAGTTGAATTCCTAGGTATTTTATTCTCTTTGTAGTAATTGTGAGTGGGAGTTCACTCATGATTTGGCTCTCTGTTTGTCTATTATTGGTGTATAGAAGTTTTTGTGATTTTTGCACATTGATTTTGCATCCTGAGACTTTGCTGAAGCTCCTTATCAGCTTAAGGAGATTTGGGGCTGAGACAATGGGGTTTTCTAAATATATAATCATGTTATCTGCAAACAGCGACAATTTGACTTCCTCACTGCCTATCTGAATACCCTTTATTTTTTTCTCTTGCCTGATTGACCTGGACAGAACTTCCAATACTATGTTGAATAAGAGAGTTGAGAGAGGACATCCTTGTCTTGTGCCGGTTTTCAAAGGAAATGCTTCCAGCTTTTGCCCATTCAGTGTGATATTGGCTGTGAGTTTTTCATAAATAGCTCTTATTATTTTGAGATGCGTTCCATCAATACCTAGTTTATTGATAGTTTTTAGCATGAAGGGATGTTGAATTTTATCGAGAACCTTTCTCTGCATCTATTGACATGATTATGTGGTTTTTGTCATTGGTTCCGTTTATGTGATGGATTATGTTTATCGATTTGTATATGTTGAACCAGCCTTGCATCCCAGGGATGAAGCCGACTTGATCGTGGTAGATAAGATTTTTGATGTGCTGCTGGATTCAGTTTGCCAGTATTATACTGAGGATTTTTGCATTGATGATCATCAGGGATATTGGCCTGAAATTTTCTTTTTTTGTGTGTCTCTGCCATATTTTGGTATCAGAATGATGCTGGCCTCATAAAATGAGTTAGGGAGGAGTCCCTCTTTTTCTATTGTTTGAAATAGTTTCAGAAGGAATGGTACCAGCTCTTAACTGATAAATAATAACTGTTTGAGGTCTACTATGTGATTTTATATATATATATATATATATACATTGTACACTGATTACCCCAGTCAAATTAATTAACATTTATCACGATCACAGTTACTATTTTTTGCATCTATGTGTATGTGGTGAGGACACTTAAAATCTACTCTTATCAAATTTCTAATAAACAATATAGTACTTTTAACTATGGTCACCATGCTGTATGTTACATCCCCATAACTTATTATCTTGTAACTGAAAGTTTATACCCTTTGATCAACATATCCCACTCCCCCAGCCCCTGGTAAGCATTGTTCTACTCTCCGCTTCTATGCGTTCAACTTTTTTAGATTCTATATACAAGTGAACCCATACATTATTATTTTTCTGTGTCTGGTTCATTTTACTTAGCATAATGTTCTCCAGATTCATCCATGTTGTCACAAGTAACAGGATTTTCTTCTTTTTTATAGCCAAATAATACATATATATATATGTATTATGTACATATATGTATATTACATTTTCTTTATCCATTTATGTTAATAGACATGTAGGTTGTTTCCATATCTTTGTTATTGTGAATAATGTTGCAACAAATATCAGAATATAGCTATCTCTTTGACATAGTGATTTCATTTCCTTTGACTGTATACCTAGTAGTGAGATTGCTAGGCCACATAGTAGTTCTAGTTTTAATTTCTTGAGGAAACTCCATAATGTTTTCCATAATGGCTGTACCAATTTACATTCCCACAAACAGTGCACAAAACTTCCCTTTTTCTCTACACCCTTGTTAACACTTATTATCTCCTTGCTATTTCTGTTGTTTTTATTCTGACTGTACAAAAGCTATGAGTCATTTTAAGAATTATATGTGAGATCTTTTTATTAGATATAGGTGTATGATTTCTCTGATAAAGTATTTCTTAAATATCAGCTGTGTCGCTGAGAGGGACAAAAGCGATGTGACTACTAAATGTAATGCGGTAATCTGGAAGGGATTTAGGAACAGAAGAGGGAAACCATGTGACAATTAAGCAGATTTGAATAAAGTGTGGACTTCAGTTAATAATAACATATGAATAATGGTTCACTAATTGTGAAAAATGTACCATATGTTAATAATAGACGAAACTGGGTGTGAGGTACATGGGAATACTTCGTACACCTTTGCAATTTTTCTGTGAACCTGAAACTGTTCTAGCATAAAAAGCTACTTTTAAACAAACAGAAAATATCCGCTGTGTCATCAGAATCTTGCCCCAGGAGATAATGAAGACTCCGGCTGATGAAAGTATGCAAACATTTCTTCATAGCTTTAGTGGTTACCACAATTAATTATCAATCACACTAGGTTATAAAATGAATATTTTCTTTCTCTCTTTTTTTTTTTAAATACAGTCTCATTCCATCATCCAGGCTGAAGTGCAGTGATGTGATCTCAGCTCACTGCAACCTTCATCTCCTGGACTCAAGCGATCCTCCCACCTCAGCCTCCCAAGTAGCTGGGACCACAGGCACACACCACCACGCCCAGCTAATTTTTTTGTTAACTAATACTTTCTTAAAGGAATGAAGTGTCAACAAGAAACTATTACTATTTATATTACTACATGATCATTAATAATTAAATATTTTATAAAAGTGTTATAAAATCTATTATAAACTCATTAATTGTCCCAGATTTCCATAAATCAATAAAGTCAGTTTGCCATTTTTATCAAATAGTCCCTAGACTATTTGTCAGGGACTATATATTGTAGGCATATCTTGCCATCAAGAAGGTCAATGCAGAAAAACATTACAAGAGGCAGCAAGGTAATGTTACAAACTGAAAGAACTAGTCTTATCAGTAAAGGTTAATCTTCATGTTTTTATTTATACAAGTTAATAATAACGTTACCTTTGTTCACAGTGTCTCTTCAATACAAAGCAGAGAAGAGGTAAGTTTTCATTTGCTTGCCTGCTTTGCATTTGTTTTGCTTTAATTTTATATCACATGAAATGAGGTTGAAGCAAGTCTCATTGCCTTCACCTGATGACAGCTGCTGTGTGGCATCAATTAAGCCGTGTGCTTAGTTCAAAGGAAAACTTTACCTTTCTCTTAACTATTGCTTTTTAAACTCTGATTATATATGGTGCCGGGCAACATATTCTGTACCCATGTAGGCTTTTCCAACTTTAAGGGGCCCTTTTTCAAGGGCCTAATGACAGATTGTCTATAAGCAACCTGGTTGCCTACTGCACAGCGCTGACTCAAATTTTCAACATGCTGCCTGCGACTCAGCAGGCAGAAAGGGAAGGCAAAGAAATTAGCACAGAAGTGAAAAACTTGAAGAAATGTCAAAAATGAGAGGACTGAGTTACATTTTGCAGGGGATTCAGCCACAAATAGAAAAGCTTTGAGAATCGTGCACAAAAAATTCAGGACAACTATTATCTGTAACTATCTTGTGCCCTTTCCTACCGGAACTACTATACCAAAACAGACATAGCAGATACCTCACAGGTGGCAAAATTCCCAAAGGGTCACTCAATACCTTATGTTAAAGGAGTGAACCCATCACGACTGGATTAAAGAATGCCTAAAACCCAGAACAGGTGAGATACTGACCGCCAGGGGTATATCTCCCCCACTACTAGATAGCTGAGAGCAGAGTCTCTTGAACCCAACTCTCTCAGTCAATCTAAGCTCTATCATGTACTGATCATATGACCTCACATGAGTTATCTAGTCTTTCTGAGCTTCTGTTTCCCCACAAGTAAAACAAAAATAATATTTTTGTCTCCCTCGTAGATTCTTGTGAGCATTAAATATATACACAGTATGGTGCCCAGTAAATAGTAAATATTCATTAGACACAGTATGAATGGGCACAGAAATGTGATTTATTTTATGTTTTTGTTAAAATCCATTTAAATCAATCTTTTTCAGGCACATGTTTAACTAATAAATTTCAAATTCTCTTTCAGGTCTATTTCTCCTCAACAACCCTTTCATAGTTTCATAACTACCTCTATATGTCAGAGGCAAAGTAGTTTTCTTTCTCGTTCTTCATGGGTTCTTCTTCTGGCATAATTATTCAAATTCTATTCATCTTTTATAGCCCATCCTGAATGGAACTTTCTTCATAAATCTTCTGACTATACCAGTCAACTTTCCCCCTTCACTTTCCTCAACTCTTGTAAGACCTAGGTTATCTGAATATCACTTGATTCCACTATCTCAGGTTGTTACATATTTTTAAATCTAAAACATTTAAATGTTAAAACACATAAAAGTTAAAATTAAATAAATTTGAGATTATATCAGAGGTAAAGATTGTATCTTGTTTATATTAGGCACAATAAATAGAGCACTCAAATATATTCTCATTTCCTCAAGTTCCATAGGTATAAAATGTTGTAAAATTAGCTCTCATTTAGTGAATGCATTTTGTATGCCATACTATAGACTGAGGGCTTTTCATATCTTATCTCATTTAAACCCCACAGGTTTAGTGGAAGGAAAAAGAGGTAGATTAAGCAAGGAGAAAAGGAAAGAGGAGGATCCTTTGTGGAGCCATATATCACGGTCTTGTGAACATTATTCATTAAATTCTCCTAACAGTCTTTGATGGAAATACTAAATTCTCCACTTTACAGATAAGAAAACTGACTTTAAGTAGATTTAAATAACTGACGCAAGGTCATCGAACTAGCAAATGATAACAGCAAAGTTAAAATCCAATGATTTCAACCTCTACTGCCTGTGGACTAAATTCCATACCGTCAGAGACCAATCACCAAACCCTGATTCATTCTCTGGCTTGTGACCCTCAGAAAGTAAGCTCGACCTACCAGATCTCATTTCCCTTAATGGAAAGGAATCACTAAAAGCAAAAGCTAACACTTATTGAAGATATATCATGTTCAGGCACTGTGCTAAGTAGTTTATGGGAATTATTCCATATCTTTCTCACAATAAATCGGTAATGTATTTATAATTATCCCTGTTTTACAGATAAGGAAAAAGAATCAAAGAGAGCAATGAAACTTTTCAAGACTACACAGCTAATGTGGTTGCGCTGGGATTCAGATCCCACTTTTCTCTCCTACCTACATGTGCTACACTGTCTGCAGTGATTGAAAAGACCTGTCAAAAAAATACTGCACCTGATATTGTGAGTGTTAAGTAAAACAACATGTGAAAATGCCTTGAGCACAAATGTCAACTTTGCTTATAGAATTTCAAGTAATATCAACTATACTGTACTAGAGGACAAAACCAGGCTTCAGGCTGGGTGCAGTGCACACGCCTATAATCCCAACAGTTTGGGAGGTACAGGCAGGTGGATCGCCTGAAGTCAGGAGTTTGAGACTGGCCTGGCCAACGTGGTGAAACCCCATCTCTACTAAAAATACAAAAAAAATTATCTGGACATGGTGGCAAGTGCCTGCAATCCCAACTACTTGGGAGGCTGAGGCAGGAGAATCACTTGAACCTAGGAGGCGAAGGTTGCAGTAAGCCAAGATCATGCCATTGCACTCCAGCCTAGGTGACAAGGGCGAGAATCCATCTAAAAAAAAAAAAAAAAATCCAGGCTTCAAAAAATTATTGACTAGCTGAAAGGATTGGTCAAGTTAAGAAGATCAAATTTCATAAGCAAACAACGAGACCAAATAATTCAGTTTAAAAAATCAAATGTATCAGTTCTGAGGGGAGCAGACATGATTAGCAGCTGGTACATAAAAAGATTTTAATAGATTTCAAGCTCCAACATGAGATGATATTGTAATGTAGTTCTATTCAAAAAAGCTCAAATTAATCTTGGGTCGTATTGATAGACATTCAGTGTCCAAACAAGATGGACCATAGTGGGACTGACTTTGCACTACTCAGATCATATCCAGAGTACTGGGAGCTACCTGAGTTTAGAGAAACGATGACAGAAGTGAGGAGACTACTGGACAGAACTCAGAAACCTGCTACATTGAACACTGATGCTATGACGGTGTATCAGAAAATTCACACTAATGGTCATGAAATACTTGAAAAATTTATATTCTGATGACTATTAAAGCACGGTAAAAATCATGGTTGGAAAATATAGGAAAAAATGTTTTGGATCAGTATGCAGGAAAATTTAAAATAATTAAAGATGTTAAAAATTGTATGAACTTTCTTATGAATGTGAGTGCTCCCTGTCACTGCAGGTGCTCAAGCAGAAGGTCAGCCACCACTTGTCAGAAATATCATGGATGACATCCAGGCACGAGACAGGGGTTGGAACTATGTGAACTTGAGTTCTCTTTTGGCTTTTAAATTCCATATGCGAAGAGGAAGGTGGAGAATATTTTAAATCTAACAGAAAGTACAAATTACTCCCGTTTAGATTAATTTATACAGCATATTAATAGCATAGTGCCATACAAAGAAGTGGCTTAGTGGTCTCTAAATAAAGAAAAATGTTTCTGATACATGAAAATAATCTATGTTGTCTAACAAATTCAAAATACAGTTTAAATGCATTATGTAGGACTAAACAGTTTTATAGTTGTTACAGACTATGAATTAATTTACCATCATGTGCGACAAACTAAACAGTGGCTTTCTATTCCTGTTCCTCTACTTTTCTGTTTTCATGATGGAGCTCTCTACAAGATTTAAAACAGTATCTATAGTTAGCCCAGATGATTTTTCTGGGCTCCGTGTCTGTATCATCCCACTCAATATTTCCATGTAGATGCCCAACAGGTTATCTTTAAAACTTATTTCTATAACTGAGTTCTTAAGGGCCAACTCTCAACCACAGTCAATCTAGTCTTCCTCTAGTTTTCCTACATTTAGTAAACTGCACTACCATCTTCAAATTTGCTTATCCCATACACCTTGGAGCCATCTATGAAAGTTACTTTTCCTATGTCCCATATCCTGCCTATAACCTGGGACTGACAATTCAAAAAAAAAAGCAAAGTTTCTCCATCCATTCTCTTTATGACTTCTGCTCACACTCCAATCCATTCTAACCCCACTTACTCTTGAACTACTGCAAACCCTCAGGACTAGTCTGCCCTGCCTTAGCTTTTGTATCTTAATTGTGTTGTTTCCTGTTTTAATAGCTTTTCTTTTGGTTATCTTGTATTTGTATATGGGCAATCGAATTTTTCTCAAACAATATAATTTTCTTTATACTTTTTGATATTTATGCTTATTTTTTTCTCTTCTTGATTATTGAAATACAGTATTTAATACTATCCATGAGAGAAGATTTTTTTGGTGATCTCTTAACATCTAGAGGTAGAGGAGCAGGTTTTCATGCATGGAAAGAAATTCTCCCTGTTATTTTCTATATTTTGATTAATATTTAATTTATTACAATTATACATTTTAGAGTATAGCTTTACAGAGTAAACAGGCAATGCACAGAGTGGGAGAAAATCTTCATAATCTATACATCTGACAAAGGACTAATATCCAGAATCTACAACAAACTCAAACAAATCAGTAAGAAAAAAGTAAACAATCCCTTCAAGAAGGAGGTTAAGGACATGAATAGAGAATTCTCAAAAGAAGATACACAAATGGTCAATAAACATAAGAAAAAATGTTCAACATCACTAATGATCAGGGAAATGCTAATCAAAACCACAATGCAATACTACCTTAGTCTTGCAAGAATGGCCATAATCAAAAAATCAAATGTTGACATGGATGCGGTGAACAGGGAACACTTCTACACTGCTGGTGGGAATTTAAACTAGTACAGCCACTGTGGAAAACAGTGTGGAGATTCCTTAAAGAACTAAAAGTAGAACTACCATTTGATCCACCAATCCCACTACTGGGTATCCGCCCAGAGGAAAAGAAGTCATTGTTCGAAAAAGATACTTGCACACGCATGTTTATAGCAACACAATTCACAATTGCAAAATCATAGAACCAACCCAAATTCCCATCAATCAATGGGTGGATAAAGAAACTGTAGTGTGTCTGTATATATATACACATATAATGGAACACTATGCAGCCATAAAAAGGAATGAATTTACAGCATTTGCAGTAACCTGGTTGAGATTGGAGACTATTATTCTAAGTGATGTAACTCAGGAATGGAAAACCAAATATCATATGTTCTTACTGATATGTGGGAGCTAAGCTATGAGGACACAAAGGCATTAGAATGATCCAACAGACTTTGAGGACTTGGGGGAAAGGGGCGAGGGATAAAAGACTACAAATATGGTGCGGTCTATACATGGATGATGGGTGCACCAAAATCTTACAAATCACCACTAAAGAACTTACACATGTAACCAAATACCACCTCTAACCCAAAAACCAAAAACAGGTTAAATCCTTTTAAAACATTCAATACCCCTTACATACATAATTAATCAAATTCCCTTAGACAATTCAATTCATACTTACTCACCCAATATACCTACCTATCTGACATATGTTAAACACAAGAAGGCAGACTTACGAATTGAACAAACAATTTTTTCCTAGAACTTCACCCTTTAAGTCAGACGTCATTTTTATAAAATAATTTTTTTCTTTTTAAAATTATACTTTAAGTTCTGGGGTACATGTGCAGAACATGCAGGTTTGTTACATAGGTATACACGTGCCATGGCGGTTTGCTGCACCCATCAACCCATCATCTACATTAGGTATTTCTCCTAATGCTATCCCTCCCCTAGTCCCCCACCCCTCAACAGGCCCTGGTGTATGATATCCCCCTCCTTGTGTCCATGTGTTCTCATTGTTCAACTCCCACTTATGAGTGAGAACATGTGGTGTTCGATTTTCTGTTCTTGTGTTAGTTTACTGAGAATGATGGTTACCAGCTTCGTTCATGCCCCTGCAAAGAACATGAACTCATCCTTTTTTATGGCTGCGTCATATTCCATGGTATATATGCACCACATTCTCTTTATCCAGTCTATCATTGATGGGCACTTGGGTTGGTTCCAAATCTTTGCTATTGTGAACAGTGCTGCAATAAACATATGTGTGCATGTGTCTTTATAGTAGAATGATTGATAATCCTTTGGGTATATACCCAGTAATGGGATTGTTGGGTCAAATGGTATATCTGGTTCTAGAACCTTGAGGAATTGCCACACTGTCTTCCACAATGGTTGAACTAATTTACACTCCCACCAACAATGTAAAAGTGGTCCTATTTCTCCATACCCTCTCCAGCACCTGTTGTTTCCTGACTTTTTAATGATTGCCATTCTAACCGGTGTGATATGGTATCCCATTGTGGTTTGGATTTGCATTTCTCTAATGACCAGTGATGATGAGCTTTTTTTCATATGTTTGTTGGCTGCATAAATGTCTTCTTTTGAAAAGTGTCTGTTCATATCGTTTGCCCACTTTTTGATGGAGTTGTTTGTTTTTTCATGTAAATTTGTTTAAGTTCTTTGTAGATTCTGGAAATTAGCCCTTTGTCAGATGGATAGTTTGCAAAAATTTTCTCCCATCCTGTAGGTTGCCTGTTCTCTCTGATTATAGTTTCTTTTTCTGTGCAGAAGCTCTTTAGTTTAATTAGATCCTGTTTGTCAATTTTGGCTTTTATTGCCATTGCTTTTGCTGTTTTAGTCATGAAATCTTTGCCCATACCTATGTCCTGAATGGTATTGCCTAGGTTTTCTTCTAGGGTTTTTTATGGTTTTAGGACTTACTTTTAAGTCTTTAATCCTTCTTGAGTTAATTTTTGTATAAGGTGTAAGGAAGGGGTCCAATTTCAGTGTTCTGTATGTAACTAGCCAGTTTTCCCAACTCCATTTATCAAATAGGGAATCCTTTCTGCATTGCTTGTTTTTGTCATGTTTGTCAAAGATCAGATGGTTTTAGATGTGTGGTGCTATTTCTGAGGCCTCTGTTCTGTTCTATATATCTGTTTTATTACCAGTACCAGGCTGTTTTTGTTACTATAGCCTTGTAGTATAGTTTGAAGTCAGGTAGCGTGATGCCTCCAGGTTTGTTATTTTTGCTTAAGATTGTCTTGGCAATGCAGGCTCTTTTTTGGTTCCATATGAAATTTAAAGTAGTTTTCTTTTTCTAATTCTGTGAAGAAAGTCAATAGTAGCTTGATGGGGATGGCATGGAATCTATAAATTACTTTGGGCAACATGGCCATTTTCATGATGCTGATTCTGCCTACCTATGAGGGTGGAATGTTTTTCCATTTTTTTATGTGTCCTCTCTTATTTCCTTGAGCAGTGGTTTGTAGTTCTCCTTGAAGAGGTCCTTCACATCCCTTGTAAATTGTGTCTAGGTATTTTATTCTCCTTTTAGCAATTGTGAGTGGGAGTTCACTCATGATTTGGCTCTCTGTTTGTCTATTATTAGTGCATAGGAATGCTTGTGATTTTAGCACCTTGATTTTATATTCTGAGACTTTGCTGAAGTTGCTTATCAGCTTAAGGAGATTTCGGGCTGAGACGATGGGGTTTTCTAAATATACAATCATGTCATCTGCAAACAGAGACAATTTGACTTCCTCTCTTTTTATTGGAATACCTTTATTTCTTTCTCTTGCCAGATTGCCCTGACCAGAACTTCCAATACTATGTTGAATAGGAGTGGTGAGACATCATTTTAATGGATCAAATTTTATTTCACATTTCAAAAGTCTTAAAAACAAACATATAATCTTTTGGGTTAAAATGTGAAAACATACATCTCCATTTCCTCTCTCCTGAAACCACATTAAAGAAAAAATTTAAATAAAGAATATATCTACAAATATACTGCAGAGCACAACAACAGAATTTTGAAAGCTGAAAAGGCTTAGCCAAGAAGGATTCATCTCAAACCAGTTAACAATGAAAGCCAAGAAGCTGTGCAATCTACAGCACACAATTTCTAAAATGTTTAGGAACAGGCAATACCAGGTACTTTTGGTAGAAGTGTTTGGTGGTCTGAGATAAAATAAGGAAATTTTTGTTTTAAAGGTGTATTTACAACCTCAAATCTCCTGTCCCCCTCAACATACCCACCCCAATCCTGACAGAAAGTTTACTTTTGGAGAAAGAAAAAAGAGAATTTCTGGACTAGAAGATACTGTAAATTGTTGGGGGCATATTTATCACATCTGCCCAATGAGAAATAATAGACTATACTTACTAATATGAATTGGTAATCACCAAAAGCCTTCTCCCGTTATCTCTCAGATATCTGACAGCCAAAACGTTACCCTTTAGACAAGTGACTAGAAGGCTTCTTCCTGGAAATCTGACCAGGCCAAGAGGGTGCAAGATGGGGTGAGGGGGATGGGAGTTTCTTTAAGAAATAGTCTCATTGCCCTGGCCAGAACTTCCAATACTATGTTGAATAGAAGTGGTGAGAGAGCAAGGCATTTTTGTTTTGTGCAGGTTTTCAAGGAGAATGCTTCCAGCTTTTGCCCATTCACTATGATATTGGCTGTGGGTTTGTCATAAATGGCTCTTATTTGAAGTGTGTTCCATCAACACCTAGTTTATTGAGAGTTTTTAACATGAAGGGATGTTGAATTTTATTGAAGGCCTTTTCTGCGTCTTTTGAGATAATCTTGTAGCTTTTTGTCTTTAGTTCTGTTTATGTGATGAATTACATTTATTGATTTTCGTATGTTGAACCAGCCTTGCATCCTGGTGATGAAGCTGACTTGATGGTGGTGAATAAGCTTTTTGATGTGCTGCTGGATTTGGTTTGCCAGTATTTTATTGAGGATTTTTGCATTGATAGTCATCAGAGATATTGGCCTGAAGTTTTGTTTTTTGTTGTATCTCTGCCAGGTTTTGGGAACAGGATGATGCTGGCCTCATAAAATGAGTTAGGGAGTAGTCTCTCCTTTTCAATTACTTGGAATTGTTTTAGTAAAATGTTACCAGCTCTTCTATGTACCTTTGAATACAACTGTAAATCTGTCTGGTCCTAGGCTTTTCTTGGTTGGTAGGCTATATATTACTGCCTTAATTTTAGAATGTTTTATTGGTCTATTCTGGTATTCGATTTCTTCCTAGTTCAGTCTTGGGGAGATGTATGTGTCCACTTGCTCTTTGAATATTTTACAATAACTCAGAAAGCTCTTAAGTTTAATTAGATTCCATTTGTCCTCCCATTCTTAACCATGATCAGGCAGGCAAGAATCATCAGAAATTTAAGGAAAACTTGTAACCTGGGAGACTTTAAAAATAGCATTCGATGACAATAAAAGGCCTGATATTCAGCATTCCCCCAAGTGCCAATTAGATTGAAATATGATAATCTAGCTAAAAGTGACTTTTTTTTTTTCTTTTTCTTTTTTTTTTTTTTTTTTTTGAGGCAGGGTCTTGCTCTGTCACCCAGGCTGGAGTGCAGTGGCCCTATCATAGTTCACCACACACTTAAACTCCTGGGTTCAAGCAATCCTCAGCCCCCCGTGGTCTTTGTTATAGACATCCTGATGAATTTCTATGGCACAGAAGATTGATTAAATGATGTGTTTGATTGTTAATAAATTTCTGCAATCCAAAATAAAGTATACGACAAAAGAAAAAAATTGAAAACATGGAGGGAGAATAAACTTCAGAAATATAGTTTTCATCTCCTTGAAGAGATGTGAGGAGATATTGATGCTGTGAAACTGTAGTAAATGCAATAAAACAGCCCTTAGAAATTAAATTCATACAGCATATATTTTTAAATATCAAGGAAAGGCTGAAAATTCTTCTAGATATATCTCCATAATATGTGATTCAAATACTATACTATACTACATCTAGATAATATATGTTCAAAAAGGAGAGAAGAGAAATGGAAGAAAATCATATAAGAAATGTTAAAGGAAATTTTAACAGAAAGAAAGAACGTGAGTTTCCAGATTAAAAAATTACACCAAATACCCAACTTAATGATTTTTAAATAGCAATTCTGGATGCTTGAAGCAGTGAAGCAATGACTTTCAAATTATGAAAGGAAATCACTCTATGACCAGCCAAACTATTAACTAATTTTGACGATATTTGTTAGTGTTTCAGACATAAAATGTATTTTAAAATGTACCTCATAGATAGCCATAAAGATAATTGGAATATAAAACCCAGAAATAAAACTTCATATATATGGTTAACGGTTATTTACAAAAATGCCAGGAACATTCAGTGGAGAAAGGACAGTTTCCAACAAATGGTATTGGAAAAAAATGGCTGTCCACAATGCAAAAGAATGAAGTTAGGCCATTACTTTAAAAAATATTTAAAAAGTAACTAAAAATGTATCAAAGACCAACACGTATGACCTAAAATTCTAAAACTCTTAGGAGAAAACATGGGACATGTTTTCATGACATTGAATTTGACCATGAATTCTTAAACATGACACCAAAAGCACAGGCAACAGAAGTAAAATATAAAAAAATGAGCTACCTTTGGGAGGCCGAGACGGGTGGATCACGAGGTCAGGAGATCGAGACCATCCTGGTGAACATGGTGAAACCCCGTCTCTACTAAAAAATACAAAAAACTAGCCGGGCGAGGTGGCGGCGCCTGTAGTCCCAGCTACTCGGGAGGCTGAGGCAGGAGAATGGCGTGAACCCGGGAGGCGGAGCTTGCAGTGAGCTGAGATCCGGCCACTGCAACTCCAGCCCGGGAGACAGAGCGAGACTCCGTCTCAAAAAAAAAAAAAAAAAAAAAAAAAA